>NC_057702.1:3104890-3107390 GCF_014466175.1 Vespula pensylvanica | reverse complement strand
CCCTCGAGATAACGACAAACACAGGAATTGGAAGATAAATATCATTTTTCTTTCTTTTTTTTTTATCATTTCATTATCTCATTCGATGGAGAGTACCTGCTCGTGTAAAGAGAGAGATTGTACAAAAAGAACATATATATATATATGTATGTATAAATGTGTATAGATTCAGACAAGTACGTAAGTAACATAATTATGAGGAATATTAATTAACAGAAAGAGTACTCGTAACCCGTTTCTTTTCGAGCGTAAAAATCACTCAAGACGATCCATAAAGGACGCGGTAAAGTGTATCGACCAATCAGGTTAGAAACCGACTGGTCACGTGAATATAATCACGTGACTCACGAACTCGGTGGCGCGAAGAGAGGAGTATCCCTCGACGAGACCGCGAGCGCTCAGTCGTTTCGGAGAACCCGTACGAATCACAGTTAATCTGTTCTAACCTATTCGGTATCGCGACGAACGTACATCATACGATATTACGCATATATCTATCATATATTTATATATATATATAAAAGAGAAAAAAGAGATATAGATATATATATATATATATAATATAAATATAATTTGTTTTTGTTCTTTTTGTAAATTTCTTTTCTTTTTTTTTTTTTTATTTTCTTACATAACTCGTTTATCGATCATGATCAATCATGATCGAGCAACGCGACATATCTTAAACGTTGTCTAACGAAAAGAACGAGAAGAAGAAGGGAGAAAGAAAAGGAAAGAAAGAGAAAGACAGAGGGAGAAAGAAGATAGTGCGTGCGATCAAAGAGACGCGTGCCAAATTAGAAACGCTCGCTTATTCATCGGACAACCCCAGGTACTTTTACTTTGTTTATATGATGCTTAGATAGAGAAAGATAAAGAAAAAGAGAAAGAGAGAGAGAGAGAGAGAGAGAGAGAGAGAGAGAGAGTGATGTACTAAAATACAATTATCATTATCAATCATCAATATTATTATTATTATTATTATTATTATTATTATTATTATTATTATTATTATTATTATTATTATTATTATTATTATTATTATTATTATCCTCATATATTCTTATCGTTTATATGTTAATTTATCCATTCAAACATGATATATCGATTTACTAGAAAAAAATCTAATCCGATAAAATTTGTAATCTAAATTCTTTCTCGCATAATCGATTATTTATATTACATACATAAATTAGTTCATTTATCCGATCAAAGATAAATTGATAAATAAATTCTCATCGTTCGAATCTAACCAGATACAATATATTTTTATACGTTTTGTAAACAGTCTCAAGAACGAATTAAATGAATGGACTATGGTTGTTATATGGTAAAGATTGATCTTTGAAAACATGATCTCTACGATCTTTGTAATGCGTTTGTAACAGATCGTACAGATTTATGGAGGTTAGGGTCGGTCAGGTGCACGCGTAATAAACGGTAATAATAAAAAAAAAAAAAAAAAATTGTCACGGATGAAAGAGACAAACAAAGAGAGAGAAAGAGAGATAGAAAGACAGAGATAGACAGAAACAGAGATAGATAGAGAGAAAGAGAGAGAGACAAGAAGAAAGAAAGATAATATTGCGTTTCGCGCGGTTGGATGCTGCGTCGTGCTTCGCTGACTAAACTCGTGTAAAATGAGCTCAGAAGCAAGCACGCTCGAATAAAAGTGCATTACGTCAGACACTTTTTCAAGAATTTAAATCCTCTCAGATTTTGTTTCTCTCTTTCTCTCTTCCTCTCTTGTTTCAATATCATTTATTTCACAATCCTATCATTTCCAATCGAATGAGATAAATAACAGTTATTTTTCATAGATCATTTCCCTAACAAATATTCAAAATTGGATTAATCAATCAATGTCGATCGTTGTTACAAGTAAATATCAATATCATGAAAGATTTCAAAGATCATCATATATCGTTTTAAAGTGAAATTGTAATTAAAAGGGAGGGGCAAACGTGAATAGATAGAATAGAACGAATGAATGAATGAATGGATGGATGATGAGTGGGAGAGGGTGAGTATGAGCAAAAACTTTGATAAGAGTCTATGAAATGATTGTAATATCAAATTCAAGATTCCGATTTATTCCAGACCATATAAAATGTTAAATCAACCGAGAGAGACAGAAAAAGAGAGAGAAAAGAAAGAAAGAAAGAGAGAGAGAGAGAGAGAGAGTGTGTGTTTGTGTAATGTCTTTTGAAAGCTTGGAGAATATCGAAGAAGCATGTAGTTGAAGAGAGAAAAAAGAAAAAAAAAAGAAAAAAGAGGGAACGAGAACGAGAAAAAGAGAGACAGAAAGAGAAAGAGAGAGAGAGAGAGAGAGAGAGAGAGAGAGGGATGAGACGACGAAGCAAGGTCGCTTTAAATCGTTCTACCTGTCAGTCAGTGTCGCAATAAATGCAGCTGATGTTCGAGTAACTGTACCGAGCAATAACATTCCTCGCTAAGAGGAAGAACCCAAGTCCTTTCATCTTCTTTTCCTCTTTTTTTTTTT
>NC_057702.1:3089268-3104667 GCF_014466175.1 Vespula pensylvanica | reverse complement strand
AACTTCCAATGAAAAAAGAGAAAAGAAAAGAAAAGAAAAAAATTGAAGAAAGAAAAACAAATATAAAAAGATAGGTAACAACTTGTCTAATCCGATCGAATTATTATTATTACTTTTTTTGTTCTTGTTTTTCGTAATGATGATAATGATTCCTCTCTCTCTCTCTCTCTCTCTCTCTCTCTCTCTCTCTCTCTCTACTTCTCTTTCTCATTTTTTTTATGAAATGATACATTTCATTGATCGTAAATTATCATCGAAAGTTACAAACCTTGTGTGTGTGTGTGTATATATATATATATATATATATATATATATATATATATAAGATTAGATAATAGCAGCCACTTTTATATACGCTCTCTATCGAATCGTTTCGTTCCACTTTCGCGATACTCGGACACGATATGTATAATAGGAAGTTAACCAATGGGACAAATCGTGTACTAAGACGACGACGAGATGTTTCTATTCTCTTGAAAATAGCAAGAAAATAGTAGTACAGTTATCGAACGTCGAGGTCGATTGGTATTGACTATCATGCATAGTAACATAAAAGTGATATCTTCGTATCGTAACGACGAGACTCGACGATGTTTTTTTATATGATCGATTGATCGAACGATCGAGTTTTATTACTTGAAAGTTGTCTTATATATCTTCTCTCTTATTTCTATATTTGAAATATCTTTGGATCGTATTATAGAGCTATATTCATCAGCTATATATATATATATATATATATATATATATATATATACATATATATTTTCGATATTTGAAATATCTTAAATCGTATTAATCAGGTATGTTCGTCTTATATATGTGTATGTATCTAAAAATATATAAGTATTTAGATATAGTGAGATCGATCGATGTTGCATCGGAATGAGTAAATTGTTTCTTTTTTTTTTTTTTTAAATCTTCTTAGTATTAAGATCGATCGAGCAAGTGATAGGAAGGAAATAAAGATATTATCGATCGATCGATTGTATGAACGAACGAATAAACGTTGAACGAACGGTTTATCAGTCTCGTAAGAGAGTCAGTCGATTTGCTAATTAACCTTGTTCTATCCTTTTATATGTTGGTTATATGTGTGAGTACATATATGTGCATATGTGTGGGATCTTGACCTTCTACACAATTTAACAGAACGATTTGCCTACTCATTTTGATATTTATATGTACATATATATATATATATGTGTATGTGTGTGTGTATGTATTCAGATATAAAATGTGTATATATATGTGTACGTACGTGTATGTATTTGTCACGCACGTAGAACTGTTCTCCTGCAATGCATATTTCATGATTTCGAATAACGTGTATATCGAGACATCCTGGTAATGCTATTTCTAAATGGATGATGTATCTTATCGAACGATTAAAAAATCGATCGTACCCCATCGTAATGTTACATTTTCGAGGATGACGTATCTACGTTTGATAGATAAGGTACATATACGCATTAAGTACAAATTTACATAGCCGTTCTTTACGTTAATAATACGTACATCTTATATATTCAAACAGAAATTTAATAATGATCAGTTACTATTTTGATTTAAAAAAAGAAGAAAAGAAAACAAAAAGAAAAGTAAATATATATATATATACGTATATTAAATAAAGAGTAAAATTAATAAAATTAAAATACACATTGATAAATCTATTAATTTAGGTTTATTAATAATTGGTTATTATTATAATCATAATAATAAATCTAATTACATATAATAATATAAAAAAATATATATATATATAAAACTATTATTTTGTTTATTATTATATGTTTATTATTATAATCATAATCATAAATCTAATTATATATAATAATATAAAAAAAAAATATATATATATAACTATTACTTTAAGTTTGTTATTACATATTTATTATTATAATCATAATAATAAATACAAAAATATATATATATATATTCTATACATTATACATACATACACACACATACACACATAATATATACATATATATTATTATAACCATAATAATAAATATATATATATATACATATCTATAGATATGTAAAACGTAATATACTCGGTCATACGTAAGTAAGTATGGTACAAAATGTACATTGTCTCGTACCGTTATCTTTAAGTCACGGAACATCCAGTATGGCCGCTTATCCGTTATGTACAATAGGCCTAATCGAGGAACATCTTCCTCTCCGTAAATACATGCGAGAGAACGTGTCAGCCGCTCGATCGAGTGTCTCTCTTTTTCTTTCTCCCACTCTCTTCTTCTCTCTTTCTTTTTTTCTCGAGTTCTTGAAAAAGGAACCGGTAGAAGGACCGTAATAGACATTGGCATCTTTTCGTAGAGTCAGCTATCTCCCAAAGGAATGCCCAATCCTACGGAGCGACAAAATTTCGATTGCAAAGTATCGAATCTGCTCTACGTGGTCGAAAATTTCTTTCTTTTTCTTTTTTTTTACGTTTATTTATTTAATTATTTTTTAATCTCAATTTTTTTTCATCTCTTTTCTGTCCGATTATTTTCTCTTTATCTTGCTTTCCTCCTTCCAAACTCATTTTAAACGACAACGTAGATATTTGGGATTGTAAAAAAGGGAAAGTAAATGAAAACTAATCCGTTATATAACTATATATATATATATATTTATTTATTTATTTATTTATTTATATTTCTTTTTATAATAAAAATTATTATTGTTATTATAATAAATATGTAACAATAAGAATTTTTATAATATCATTCTTATAATAATATATAGTTATAATAATAAATATATGATAATAAATGTACATATAATAAGGAATAATAGTTGGAATTACATTTGGTATAATAGAATCGTTAACGGAGATATTGATTTTATTAATTTTAATTTTTAATTCAATTCGCTTGAAAGGACTGTGGAAGAAAGGTTCTTGGAAAAGTTTCCTCGAACGAAAAGCAATTACGCGGAAAATGATATTCGACCTTTACTATATCTATTTTTTATACTCAAAAAGAAATCTCCGTTACTTCAAGAAATCTCCATTTATCAGATTTATTATAATCCACGAACAATTTCTAATATCGTTAAAAAGATAATTATAAACGTTCGGTTGACTATTATTTTAACGGCTTGCAAACCACCGAGTAAAATGGAGCCAGCAATGTATTCGGTTAATATCACGTTAGTGACTCTAATTTTAGATTGCACATTACCAAATTGGACGTTGCATTATAGAACAGTTAGTTGAATTTGAAAAAATGAAGAAGATAAAAATTCACGTAAAAATTAGACGATAGTTCTAGCTTGTCTAGCGAGTACGTAAGTAAATAATTTACTTACTTGCTTACGTACTTACTTGAGTAGATTACTTACGTACGTTACGTACGTTACGTTAGTACGTAACGTTGTTAAAGATCAAAGTGTAGACTACTGATAAGTCGACACAATGTCTAACTAAAGCGAGTGCATACGTACAATGAATTTCTTGAATAGATAAAGAAATAAAGAACGACTTTGGTATTATAGACGAGTTGATTATAATTGTCTATGTGTGTTATAGATGTAGGTAATACGTAAGCGCGTTAGATGAACGTTACGTGGACATGGAAAAGTCTTATTCACCATGCATATATACATATATATATATATACATACAAACACATATAAATATATATATATATATATATGGATATGCATATACACTTGTGTCTACCTATTGTGTATATTTACAACCTTCAATAACGTAATCGAGCGTTCGAAAAAAATTAAAATACAACAATGAATCCTACATCATAAAGAAAAGGAAACTTAATTAAAATGAATTATAACTAATTTGATAACTTCATTATAACCTAATTACAATTTATTTAATTTTATTTCTTTTCTAGATAATATTAAAGATCTCTTCGAAATATAAAACGACAATCGAAAATATTCGAACGTTTTTTCGACTACAAACAATATCAATTTTTCTCCACTTTATCACTTTTTCAATACTTCATTTACAAAATGAAAATTTATTCCTACGCGAGACGGTTTCGTTCATATTCGGTAAAAATGTTAATACTGTTTTCCCTCCTCTTCTTCTTCTTCTCTCTCTCTCTCTCTCTCCCTCTCTCTCTCTCTCTCTCTCCGCATAATCATTCAGCTACTTAAGTCATTTAAGAAATCATAAAGATCGTCATTAAATCTCTTAGTAGGTAGTAAGTAAGTAAGTAAGTAACTAACTAAATAAGTATGTAGGTAGGTAGATACTTAATAATCGTACTATTAAGCGAGATGTCCAAATATGGGACAAGGACGATGTTGCGTCTGACTCTACTCGCGCTACATTATAATTCGATCGTTAAAGTCAATTGCTGTGTATATAGGGAACAAGGGGAGGGGTGGGGAACAAGGGGTGGTAGGGTTTGGCCGTAGAGAAAGAGAGAGAGAGAGAGAGAGAGAGAGAGAGAGATAAAGAGATTTTATTGGGCGTTTAATCGTATTCATTGATCAAACCGAACGTGCCTTTCCACGAATTTCGATTTTTATCAAAGAAAAAAAAAAACAGAAGCAAAAGAAACGAACGAACGAACGAACGAACTAACAAAAGAAAAGAGGATATCGATTTTTCGTTATGAAGAATAAATAAAAGTAAAATGAAAATTAAAGGAAGTAATAATAATGAGAAGGAAAAAAAAAAGATTACGAACGAACGAATTAAGAGAGGAAGGATGTCGACAATATTTTTCCTTTGCGAGAAATAAATAAATAAATAAATAAATAAATAAATAAATAAATAAATAAATAAAATTGAAAAGAGAGAAAAGAAGATAGGAAACAAAATAAAAAGGAATACGATCGAACGAACGAACATAGAAAAAATGGCGACGTTAGAAAAATATTACGGCGACGTTATGGAAAAATTTTTCGTTGCGAGAAACAAATAAAAGTAGAATATAAATACAAAGGGTCATAATAATAAGAAGAAAAAAGAGCGAACGAACGAACGAACCAAGGTAGAAAGAATGTCGATAGTTTATTTTTCGTTGTGAGAAATGAATAAAAAAATAATAATAATAGGAAGAAAAAAATCGAGCGAACGTAGGAAGATTATCGATAGTATTTTTCGTCGTGAAATAAATAATAAATAAATGAAAGAGAAGAGATATAACAATAATAATAATAATAATAATAATAATAATAATAATAATAATAATAATAATAATAATAATATAATCATCGAAGAAACCATCTCAAACGATCTGAGATCATTTCTTCTACTTCTTTTCTTTTCTTTTTTTTTCTTCTCGTTTAGTTTCTCACGTTTTAAACTAGTAATAAACTTTATCGTGTTTAACCTTGAGAGATCTTACTTATCTAACGCTACACCCTACTACTACACCATCATCCCCCTTAGTCCCCTTTCCTACCTACTCCTACCTAAGGTCCTTTAATTAATTATGCGAATCAGCAGGCCATGCGCTAATTATTCGTCGGCCGGCGTTAATTCCGGACTCGAATCGGAAGCTGCTGACCCGGTACCTCGGTACGATAATCTTCTCTTGCCAATTAACGCCGAGAAGAAGATATTTTCTTCCTCGTGGTTGGTACCAACGGCAAACGAACGGCGTCCTGCCTCGTTAACGAGATCCGTTGCTAATCAGAATCAAAGAGAGAGATTTTTTAAGCCCGTTTTGTAAAAAAAAAAAAAAGAAAAGAAAAGATAAAAACCTTCTAGTTTATTGTCCGGTTCTTTTAAATATATATTTATGTATATATATATATATATATATATATATATATATATATATGTATGTATGTATGTATGTACGAACGTACGTATGTATATATTTGTTTTCTTTTCTTTTATAGATTCTTCCAAAATGGAGGATCATCCAGTTGGCATTTCTCCTTCCTTAAGGTAAGAACGAACGATCATACGTAACTCGTAAATATTTTTATTTGTGATTCGTAATTTGTAATTTATAATTTTCCAAATTTTTAATTCTTAAATGTAACTCGTAAAAATGTATTATGTATTGTAACTTGATCGTTTGAAGATCGTTTTGTTATTAATTAAATGCAAACTCTTGTACGAGATATTAACGTTGTTTCCTCTTGGAATTCGAGATGAAACGAGATCGCGTTCGGACAGTTTGGTAGGTACATATGTACTCGCCGACTCAGATCAGTGTCGAGGTTTTGATATGTTGCCAAGAAAAGGGGTACATGAATTAAAGATATCGCCCGATGGAATTTAACGCGCAACGCGTTAACCTCCTACTCTTCTTTCACTGTATATATATATATATATATATATATATATATATATATGACTGTATTAAAAAAAAAAAAAAGAAAGAACAAGAAAAAAATAAATAAAATGTCGAGTGTAACCGACAAATAGAGAAAAATTTTGCATTTACTCGTTAATCGAATTCCAAGGGTGGTATTCCAACATGGATTTTTTTTTTTTTTTTATTTATCTTTAACGAAAAATGTTTTGTTAATGAGAGAAGAGACGGAGAGAGGATATTAAATTATTCAAATATATATTTAATATTACATTTAATAAAATATATATTTAATATCGAACAATATGAGAAAACGAATAATGTAATCCTAATAGAATTTCTACTTTAAAAAAAAAAAAAAATTCATATAGAAATCTAAACGCAAGATCCATCTTAAAGGAGAATTTAAGTAATCTGTAAAAGAAAAAAAAAAAAGAAATAATTACATCATTTAAAGCAAGTCGAATAGTATAATTTCGTCGCTAATAATCCTACGTAAGAATACGATTCAAAATATTCAAATGAAGAGGATATAAGAAAAAGAAATAGAAAAAAAATGAACAAAGAATTAACACGTTCGAAACAATAAAACGACAATTATCTTAATAAGAATATATTTTTTTCTTTTTCTTTTTCTTTCTATCTTTTTTTCTTTTTTTTTTTTTTTTTTTTTTTAATATCTCAGATATATAGGGTGTCCTTCGATCGATATCCTACAAAATTTGATCTCGTAGTTTCGCGTTTTATACAAGACAGAAGACAATGTAAAATCATTTAATTTAAATTTAATATATCTCTTGTTTCAGAACATTTACCTAAGGATGACACGATGAGAGGTGAGTCTTATTTATTTTCTGAGCGACGCGACACGAAAAGAAGCTTTAAACGTAGACAGCTACGACAACGACGACGTAAGTCTTCGTCGTTACAACTAAAACGGATTTAGATCGCATTATAGATGTATATGTGTATGTGTTATGTGTACGTGTGTGTATGTGCATCGATGCAAACACATCACGGAATAATGTCTCTCCTGGTTTTTATCGATAATATTATGATGGAACGTTTCGATCGAATAGGATAACGATGGCATAACCTTTTTGTCCTTTTTTTATTCTTTTCTTTTCTTCTCCTTTCTTTTCTTTTCTTTTCTTTTCTTCTCCTTTCTTTTCTTTTCTTTTTTTTTTTTTCTTTTTCTACTTCTTCGACGTTACCTCGAAAGCAAATAAGGAAAAAAAAAGAAAAGAAAAAAAAAAAAACATGAAAAAAAGATATTTGTATACCTCATTCGTGCCTCGATAATTCCAATCGATTGATTTAAAAAAATAAAAATAAATGAAAAATAATGTTTCGCTTCTTTCGTTGAATCCATGGTAGTTAAAAAAATAAAAGAAAGAAACAAAAACAAAGAGACAGGTCGATGAAAGATAAATAATGTAATTTTATTTGAAATTTCGTTAGAAATTTCTGGCATTTTTTTTTCTTTCTCTCTTTTTTTTTTTTTTTCTTTTTTGTTTTTTGTTAATACGATAATTCTTCTCTCTTTTTTTTTTATATATATATATATATATAGATATAGATTTTTGCGATAGGTAGACAATTAAATTTTCTGACGGACCTTTTGAGATTCAATTAGAAAGGAAATGTAGATAAATAGAAATGTTCTATTATTAATCCGCTAGATAACTTGAGGATAGCTTTTGTTTCCTTTTCTTTTTTAATAAGACACAAAACTTTAGTTTAAAAGAAAAAAAACTTTGAAAATTCATTTAAACTTCCCTCGCGAGTAATAAAGCGAAGATCAAACATTTTAAGGGAGTAATTGAAAAAAATTAGAACTACGTATTTAATTCTTTAAAATCTTGAAAATCTGTATTAAAAGAAACAAAAAAAAAGAAAAAAAAGAGATATCGCATAAAATCGATATTGAGCGGTGCGATTTCGTTGAAAACTTTTCGCGAAATTTGCTGCTTTCGTTTTTCGTTATTAAAATTGTTTAAACGACGTTCGATAAAGTAGACAATAAAATTTGACAACGAACATTTGAAGATTCTATTAGAAATAAAGTCTAGATGAATAACAATAATCTATTGTTAATCTGACGGATAATTCTAACATACTTTTCTTTTTTTTTTCTTCAGCCTCTTTTCAAAAGATTGAATATCTCGATATTATTTTTTTCCTTCTTTTTTTTTTAATAAAAAAACTTTTCGAAAATTCCATTGTAACTTCCCGTAGCGGGGCATATAGTGTACCTCGGGTCACGGGTACGCCATCGCTTGAATAAAAGAGGGACAACTTTCCTGAAGAATATAGAAATAAATTTTAAATGAACAAAACGTCGACGACGAAGACGACGATAACAACTCGGATATGCGAAAAAGCTTCTTCCTTCGTGATCGTTGTGGCTCATTTTAATTGAATTTCACAGCGGCAAGATTCCCTTTTCCCAAGGTAACAAAATCACTTAGAATCAAGATATCCACGTACGCGTAACGAACTATGGCACGCATCGCGAATTGTTGCACGCAATGCATCTTCGTAATGTATTCGTTGCGTGGAAACAGAAAGAGAGAGAGAGAGAGAGAGAGAAGGAAAGTAGATGAAACATAAAAATAAAAAAGACAAAACTGCGAACGAACTTTAAGTGCGGCCATATTTATGATAAGCGACTGAAAAATAATTAGAAATTATCTGATATATTTTATTGTTGTTGTTCTTGTTTTCTTCTTTTTTCTATTTTTTTTTTTATTTTATATATATATATATATATATATATATATATATATAAATTTAATTTCCGTTATGTAAACTATATTATTAATATGTTAATTAATCGAAAATAAAAATTTTAAGATTAAATTATGATAAGAAAAAAAGATAATAAAACAAGAAAAAGAAAGTAATAAATTCTAAATATAATAAATATATCTTGCATATAATAAATATATATATATATATATAAGTATATTATTAATATATTAATTAATTGAAAATAAAAATTGTAAGATTAAATTATAATAACAAAAAAGATAATAAAACAAGAAAAAGAAAATAATAAATTCTAAATATAATAAATAAATCTTACATATAATAAATAAATATATATATATATATATATATATATATATATATATATTACGCACATATGTTGTGTGTGTGTGTGTTCGTGTGTAGGTAAGTACGTAGACGTGAATCGTAAAGAAACGAGAAATAAAGGCTTACACGATATCTGGATGCTTTTACGCAAGATAATAATACCTCGAGCATAACAACAACGCTATAGCTATTTAAAATTCGCACGAAATCGTTGAAGAGAAATATAGACACTTACATATGTGCTTTCTAAAATGAAAAGAAGAAAGACAAAAAATATATATATATATTTCTTTTTGTCTCTTCTTATTTTTTTATTTCGCCATCTTTTTATTTTGTCTCTTTTCTTATTGATCAGATGATTATATGTATATATATATATATATAATATATAATATATATAATATATATAATCATTTGGTCAAAAATTTAATTTAAGTCTTATCAGTTTGTATATTACGATAAGATAGATAATGTAGTTTTACTTTTTTTTTTTTTCCTTTTCTTTTTCTTATTATCACATATCCCGGAAATACCTATACAATACATAATCTATATAAAAATAGACAAATACAAGCGTATTTATGTATATATGAGTTTGCATGTTATGACAAATGTAATTATTCATCGTATCGTGTGTTCATTATTCGATGATAAAAACGTTGGACGTTCGAGCAAAAAATCTTTCCTAGAATTTCAATGTATCGTCGAACGTTCGTGTACTTTCATATATATCTTGTTATGATAATCGATAACAAGCATGGGATAATCTTGAACCGTTACTTCGATATCGAGTTTAAAGTTTACCAACGATCAACGAATGATTCTCGATACCTCATACCACTTAATCATATAACTACATATAGGTTGATTATAAATTACAAGATAATCAAATCTTTCAATTTGTTAGGAATAATAAAAAAAAAAAAAGAGAAGAAAAATAAAAAGTAAAGATTAAGAAGGTTTCAATGATTTCGAAATTAAAATTCGTTTAATAAATATTCGTATAGTACGAAATAAAATTTCGTCGACTTTCAAATTTCCAAACGAAAGTTTAATATTTCATTAATAATTATTAATAATTAATTCTTTATTAATGATTAATCAATAACGTAGATTTTCGATCGTTTTTTAATCATTCAGATATTTTAATCAATCATTTAGTAAAGAAAAATTATTAAACAAGTATAGATTTGAATGTAATAATTTTAAGAGGTCATGAAAAATTAAAATACAACTTTTAATTTTTATATATATATATATATAATATTTGAAAATAAAAATTTTTTGATTAAATTATAATAACAAAAAGAAAATAATAAAAGAGAAAAAGAAAGTGATAAATTATTGAATTCGATAAATATACGAAGCATTCATTATTTTCTTGTATATGAAATTTCCTAAAAATATTTTCTCGTACACATTTGCATATATATTTCAAATGTTATTCAATTAAAAACGTTTATAATTTTTGCTTGTAGTTTTAAAAAATTTTAATTTCATTAAAATTAGTATTACGTTTTCTATCAACGTAGCATATTACGTTAATATTTCATTAATTATCAACCTCGGGCCTATACTCGTCTAATAATATTTTCGAAGATAATTGATTGTAATATCTAGTTAATTAAAAAAAAAAGAAAAGAAAAATCTACAGGGTCTTCCACAAAAAACAGAGATTAAATATCATTAAATTTAAATATCATTAAATCGAAAACTCGACCGTTTTTATTTCGTATAATTAAAACACTTTGCACATAAAAGTACGTTTTCGAAATAATTTTATTGAAATATCAAAAGAAAGAAAGAAAGAAAGAAAAAGAAAAGAATCTACAGGATGTTCCATAAGAAAAAATTCAATATCAAAATCAAGAGAATCATCGGAATTTTTATTTCGTACTCTTAAAAAAAATGTTTTTCGATTATAAATATTTCTTTTCTTTTTCTTTTCTATCGTTCTATTACGAAAGAAAATATTCAATTGGCCCTTAATTTATAATCAACCTGTATATGTACGTATATACATACGTATACGCATAGACTGATATCTAACAATAAAAGTGGGCTGTGTTCGTAGAATCTCTCGTGATATCGTTTCCTCTCTTATCCGTCGACGATACGTAAATACGTTCGGAGGAGTAGAATAACAGTTTATATAAAAGCAAACTACTTCACAAAACGAACCAACGAAAAATTCTAAACGAGATTAATATAAATATAAGCGAGGAATATACGTAAGTCGATCCATCTGATAATTTTTCTTTATATATATATATATATATATATATATTTTTTTTTTTTATTTCTTCGATAAAATAAACGACGAAAATTTCGTAAGGAATTTTCCTCAACTTTTTTAATTCCTTTTTTTTTCATTTTTTAGGAAAACCATACGATTATTCTAAGCAGAAATACGCTAACACGATAAAGCGCGGAAAAAGATCGGGAGGTAAAGGGAATAATATAAATATTTTTGTTCGATGTCGTATAGTAACAAAAATATGTAATTTCGTGTCAATGGAAATTTGTAAAAATTCACTTCCATATACATACATACATATATATGTATGTATGTAGGTATGTACGTATTATATGTATATATAATACACATACGAAATCAATCAATAAATAAATGTATATGTAATAAAATATTTGTATATATATATATATATATTTATTATTATTACATAAATTTATTATATATATTTATTTATTATATATGTGTGTATATAATATGTATAATGTAGATACGAAATCAATAAACAAATAAATAAATATATATAATAAATAAATATGTATATATATGTAATAAGATATATATATATATACATATTTATATGATATATATATATATATATATATATATATATCATTTTGAAACGTCTAGTCAATATATACAATGACCGTGTTCATTCGTTTTACCGCATACGGAATGCCGTGAAAGACTATCGATCCTTCGTCGTCTATAACTATATGTGTATATATATATATATATATGTATACATATGCTGATACTTCGAGCCATGCCGTTGTTCTTTCCGTGGAAACTACTCGTTAATCGAGTGTACTTCCTTCACCCGATAAATTCACTAGAAACTAACGAGGGGTTTCACGAATGTATGACGGTACGTGAATAAGTTGATTAAAATCGAATCAAATCGAATCAAATTGAATCAAATCTAATCTAATCTAATCTAATCTAATCTGATCTGATCGTATCGGTAAAAAAAAAAAAAGAAATAAATAAATAAATAAATAAACGAAAAAACGAAACCAGGACGTTGCTCCTTGACATTTATCTTTTTAAATCTTTGGAGATGTGATTTTATGATAATGAATTATTAAAAAAAAAAAAAAAAAAAAAAAAGAAAGATGTCGTCGATCAACGTCCAAACGATCAAGCTTTTACTGGATCATATTAAATTTCTTCGTTTGCATGTGTTATTTACAATATATGTATGTATGTGTTTGTACGTATGTGTATGTATGTATATATAATGTGTGTCAAGTTGTCAGAATAATACGAAACTTATTAAATAATTTATTAAAATTATTATCTAGACAGATTTTTATTTGTCTAGATACTTTCAAGAGATATATTCAATGTGATAACGTATCTTCTTTTAAAAAGACAAATGGATAGATACGGATACGTTTCAATATCCATAGTTGTTGTATTATACAAAACAATAATATGGAAAGGATATTCGTATGTATACTAAGTATACGTGGATGCGTGTAAAATATATGTATATCTGTGTCTGGGTTACATTATGGAAATTATTTAAACTCATTCTATTTTATCAAAGATCAGAAGCACGTACATACGTACGTACATTATTATTACATTTATCTACAATAGCGTAATTACGAGAACATTATTCTAACAATAATTTACCTCGACGTTTTTAATAACAATGATAACGTCAATTTCTTTAATAAAATTATTAAAAGCAACATAAAATAATATCCTAACGAAAGATATTATTCGAGAATTTTAACGTTATTGTTGAATCATAGATAAGTGTGTATACATGTGTGTTTTGTTTACAAAGAGTGCACGTTTTAAATGTATCTATACATACATATATATGTATATGTGCGTCTACGTAATCACAGATACACGTATAAATCATTGTTACATCGTTGTGTCCTTGATTTGTTCTTCTTTGTACAAGGCTTAGTATATTTACACTGATATATTTAGGATTAGATTATTCGTCGTTTTGGACACTTTCGTTTTTATAGATAAGTATCTCGTTAACCTACTTGTTCTCTAGGTTGTTTCATAATAATTTTCAAAACTTTGAAATATTCGTACATTACCTTCTCTCTCTCTCTCTCTCTCTCTCTATATATATATATATATATATATATATATATATATATATATATATATATACAGGGTGTCCGAAAAGATTGAGACCAAATTTATACTACGTATTACTGAGATCAAACGGATAAAAAAATTCGTATGAATTTATCTTCGAAAATACTTCATCGAAAAGCATATAAATATCTATAATAATTATACAAATATCTTTAAATTTATAATTTATTATAACAGTTATAAAAAATACTCGAAAATTGCTCTCTCTCTCTCTCTCTCTCTCCAAAAATACATGCTTCCATTCGTCGAATGAATAATTGCCGAACTCTTTCAAATATTTCAATCGTGTTGGAAATAATAGTAAATGCATATTTAATACATTTCAAAAATTCATCTTCTGTAAACGATAGCTGTTATTGAGAATATAATTAACGTATACATAAAAAGAAAAAGAAAATTATAATACGAAAAGAAGAAAAAAAATAGAGAGAGAGAGAAAAGTTCGACGAGCATTAATTCAAACATTTTTCACGATAGCCATTATAAATCATAAATATCTTTAAAAGCATATATCTTTCGAAGAAAGCATCTTTGGGAATAAATTTATATAAACTTTTTTCATCTGTTTGATTTCAGTAATACGTAGTTTTAATTTGGTCCTATCCTTTTTGGACACTTTATATATATATATATATATATATATATATATATATATATGTCTATCTCTTTTTCTCTATCTCTTTCATTATCGTCGTCGAGTGTAAATAAAATCATTTGGTTTCTACAAGCAATTTTATTGCATTTCCCTCGTTATTACGTTGTAAAAAAAATTCTAGGTCGAGGAGTACATAGACGCATCCCGTCTAAGTTGCCTATGTACTTACACGCAGTATCATGCTTTGTTGCGTCGTTTTATTATTCTACGTCTCTTCATTTTTTTGTTGGTTCTTTCTTTCTTTTTGTTTCTTCCATCTATGTCTGTACGATTGGACGTTTTTTAAAAAAATAATCCGCACGAGAAATATGCAATTTTACGCGACAAAAAAAAAAAAAAAAAAAAAGAAGAAACATGGCGTACGTACGTACGTACGTACGTACATACATGTTTGTTAATACATGAAATGATAATGATAAAAAAAGAGAAAAGAAAGGAAAAGAGAGAAAGAGAGAGAATGAGAGATAAATTTTAATATGATTTTAAAGTAGAAGATAATCAAAAGATTTGACATTGCGACACACAGGGGTCACAACTGTTGGTGCGGCGAGGTCAGGTCGCGGTACTCTACAGAGGACACTCGTCCTCGTATTTCTGGCGACATTTCTCTGGCTGCAGATTCATGTGATCAATTTAACCAGCAGGGATACGTCTGGACAGTCTTCGGCTAACGAGACGCTCTTTGCACTGGTCCCTCAGGAACTCCACAGGTTCGTCTTCTATATATCTTATACGAATCATTCACTTGTGTCAATATCAATCGTGAAGTTAGTTATTGGAAATAAAAAAGAAAAAAAAAAAAGAGAAGATAAAAAGAGATCTACTAGAATCGATTGATCTATCTCACGAGATATAAAACATTTTCTTTCTTTTCTTTCTTCCTATATTCTCTCTCTCTCTCTCTCTCTCTTTCTCTCTGTCTCTCTCTCTCTCTCTCTCTCTCTCTCTCTTTTAATTAATTTTGTTCTCTATTATCGTTATTTTTTTGTATCTTT
>NC_057702.1:3064268-3086768 GCF_014466175.1 Vespula pensylvanica | reverse complement strand
AAAACGTTGCTGGATTATCGACCTATCAGAGCTCACAGACGATCCAAGCTGCACCTTCTTGGGCATTCCAGCTCTTACCAACCCTCTACACTCACTATCAGAAGGTTTTCAAACCTAGATGCAAAACAAAAAGAAAAGTGATAAAAAGGATTATTAGGAAAATCTATTAGAAACGTTACTATCCTCCTCCATCCTATATTCCGCTATCATCAATGTCAAGAAACCTTGCAAATAACAGTTTTTCATCACCTTTTGATCATGCTTCCTTAGGTGTCACCTGGCACTTGTTATTCTTATTCTTTTTACTAATCTTCTTCTTCTTCTTCCTCTTCTTCTTCTTCTTCTTCTTCTTCTTCTTCTTTCTCTTCTTCTTTCTCTTCTTCTTCTTCTTCTTTATTAACGATCAATCTTTCGCACGCTTTTATATACATATCTGCATTTATTCCATAAAATATATCGATACTATATATGTGTTATCGTTTTCCTCCACATAATTATTATCAATCAATCAATCAATCGGTATCGATAGATAAAATGATAAACCATAACGCATTTCATTTATCTTCTATTTTAGATTTTTAGGTTATTCGTCGAACGAGATAACCAAATGAATTTCTAGAAATTTCGATAATTATGTCTCGTACAATTTAAACGTTTCAACGATTCACGATTGTCTCGTTCGCGTTATATATTTCTTTTCTTTTTCTTTTTGGCTTATGTAGGTACGTAGTATATTTCCTACGTTCTCCAACCCCCCACTCCCCTCAATATCACCGTCGCCATAAGAGCATCACATTGTTAAAACATGACGAATATATTCGTCGTTGGTCGTCTAATCGATCGATAGAAACTTTCTTGTAGAAACGAAGCTACCTTTTTTTATTGTTTTCACTTTTGCTATATCATGCACAAGCATTCCTCATTCCCTCTATTATTCTTTCTTCTTTATCATTATCATTATCATCGTCATTATTATCATCGTCATTATTATCATCGTCATCATTGTCATTCTAATCATCATGGCGTACTATGTTTTTTTCCGAAAGTTTGTTTTATTAGCAAAGTAAAAGCACACGTTAAGTCGAGCCTTATCATTAACGTCGTAAGAAATAGTTCATGTGTGTCTGTCTATGTGCGTCTGTCTGTGTCTGCGTGTGTATGTGTCCGTATTCTTTTTTTTTTTATTACTTTTTTTTCCAAAAAAAGAAAAAAGAAAAGAAAAGAAAGCAAAAAAAAAAAAAAAAAGAGTGTAACAAACAAGCTAAAAAATTATTACGATCGATATAACGGGCTCTTAATAATGCGACGATGTAATAAATTTGTTTGCCTTTATAGGGACGATTATTAATCCTTCAAAAAAAAAAAGACAGAAAAAATAATAATTATAACGATAATCAAAAAAAAAAAAAACAACGAAAAGAAAAGAGAAAAAAGAGCAAACAAGGACCTATACTATTAGAACAACAAATAATAAAAATTACAATAAATCGAACGATAAATATATCGATCGGATTTCGTTCTTTTTAGATTAACGTCAAAAAAAAAAAAAAAAAAAAAGAGAAAAAAAAAAGAACAAAAATGAGAGACGGAAGAAAAGAAAAAGAAAAATTCAATCTCGTATAATCTATAATATAAATCTAACATCGATCATTCTTCTTTGACAAACCTAGGCCGAGGTAATACCCTGGATATCGAGTAAACACAATATGGGTATGGCGTTCAATCGTATAACGTGGAACAAACTGAGGAAGTGTGCCGTACAATTTTGCTCCTACGACGATTACAATTGGGATTGGAGTCTACAACATATAGCACAGACATGTTTGCCACCTAGTAAAGGAGCTGGTGCAGCACCCCGTGTTGATTCCGGCCTTATTACCATGATGATGAGAGCACCCAGAGTCTTTCACATCGGCGAATGGTACGACGAATGATTGAAGAAAAAAAAAAGAAAATATGAAACCTCCAAGAAAAAAAAAAAAAAAAAAAAAAAAAAAAAAAAGAAACAAATATTTCATTCCCATTTTTAATAATAATTATTCCTTCGTAATCTTTTCGTTTAACAATCCATTACTACACTATTTACTGTCTTAATAAATATATCAAAATTCAATTTACAGCGGTGTACACCACAAGAAGAATAATTGCGAGTCGACCGCAGTTATAGCGAAAGTTCAAAATGTTTTGAGAGCTGCGAGAGACCATCTCTTTCCGTCGCAATTAACCTTAACGGTTGCTGGTATGGCCAAGAAGACTAAATTGAGAAAAGGTAATGGCGGATGGGGAGATGTTAGGGATCATCAGCTTTGTTGGAACATAACGATGTATCCGGACCTTGTCCTGCCTTAAAACAAAAAACAAAAAACAGAAAAAAGAAGAAGGAGAAGAAGAAACTAAGGGGAGGGAGAAAAAAAACAAAAAGGAACAACTGCGTCCGAAGAAAATGAAGAATATCGCAAAAAGAGAAAATTATCACAAACAGACAACGTTAATACTTAAAAGGAACAAGTTTTTACGCCCACTGTACTTACTGATTCTTAGCGTTTTCCAATATTTCTCATCAACACGAATATCGTTTCCCATTGTAATATGAATGAATGATCGATTGATTTAACGTGTTGATCGAGAAAAGACTCTCTATCGGTACGAACTCGATTCGTTCGTTATCGAGCTTTTAATATGTGTCTTTCAAATCGTGATCTCTGGAATGAGATAATATGTCTCTCTGACATATATCATCAGTGTATATCTGCAAATGATAATAATGAATTTATATATATATATATATATATATATATATATAATGTGCAAAAGAGACCTAAATAAATGCTCTCTTTCGTTCGCACACGAATATCATAAACGCGTGTTTATTACTCACATGAGATTAATCCTATTACGTTTAGAACTTGTTGAGTGTTAATAAATCCTTCCTCTCTAATTTGAGATACACTACGTTGTTGAATATATATATATATATATATATATATATATATATATCACTGTGAGAGAATCGTGAATAAAAGGAAAAAAGGAAAAAAAAGGAAAAGAAAAAAAAAGAAAAATAACATAACGCGCGCGTAATGGTCCAAAGATATACACCATTATTGAATTCTTTCCATTTTTCGTGTTCGTTCGTTCTTTTTTTCTTTTCTTCTTCTTTTTCTTTTTTTCAATCACGACACACTTGTTATAATAGTTATGTAAGAAGAAGAAAAAAAAAAAAGAGAGAGAGAGAAAGAAAACGAAGGAAAAAAATAATAATAATTCACAGCGAATTTATAAATGATTAATCGTTGTTTGACGTCTATCAACACCATGTACGTTCCTATTTTTGATCGATTATAGTTTAATACAATCCTGTGAAATTTTTCAAGAAATTATGTATGCATTCGCGTGAATAATATTTCTTCAGATCGAAGAAATGTAATGAGTTATGGTCATCGTACAACGAGAGAAAGAGAGAGAGAGAGAAAAAGAGAGATCTCGGCGTTCGATTTTTTTTCCTTTCGAATTAAAACACTGGCCGAAGTTTGTCCCGAAATACGCACATCGTACTCTAGTCATAAGGGTTGGGCAATATTTAATTCAATTAACGATTAACTATCTAAGATTTTATTTTATATCGATGTTATTTCGTATAACAGAAATAAATTAATTATTTGGATCATTGGTTGGATTCAATGATTGATCATTAAAGTATTTTTTATTGAATGAAATCGATTTTGTTTATATATATATATATATATTTTTTTTTTCTCTTTTTTTCTATTAGCTTATTGTAATTTGAAATATTTTTTCTTCTTCTTTTTTTTTTTTTTTTTTTTTTTTTTAATTAATCAGTCAAGAAAGTTGAAAAGAAACAAAAAAGATGATTCTATTAAGGATTAATTCGTCAATGGTTCACAGTGCATACGTGTATGTATGTGTGTGTATGTGTGTGTTTGTGTAAAAAGAAAAAAAGAAGGAAATTAGATATTATAACGTGTGTTTTTCAATAATTTTAATAAAAATTTATCAATAGTTTTAATTAGTCAATCTACGGAATGAATTTACGAATAAAATGAAAAAGTGAGTCGACGATTGTCGAGTCACAGAAACGTAATAAATTAATTAATACGATAAAAAAGGTCTTTTTACTTTGCAATTAATCGTTAAAAAGATTTAATGCCTGCGCGAAAAAAAAATTTACCAATTTACGAATCTGCGATAAAGACGAAAAGGCTAATCAAATAATTATCGTCGTATCACAGGGAGATGTATGAAACATTATTTCAATTATTTATGAAGACTATACGAGATAATTGATCAACAATGATTTTATTTTGTAATGAAACGTTTTAAAAATTTCTTATTTAAGAATTTACGGCGAAGAAATTCGTCAATTTACGAGTATACGAAAACTTCGAGAAAATGAACGAACGATTGTTTGTCAGACTTGACAATTATTAATTTGCATTTTAATTTTATTCATAAACTTGCAAACTGATCAACTATATCACACATACATATATATATATATATATATATATATATATATAAATAAACATTAATTTCATTTGATAATGATTACTCCGTCTAATCGTTAATCATTTAATCCAATTAACCGAATAACTATTAATAAATTTAACTTTATCGTGTTATAACGAGATTAACATCGATTAAAATAAAAATTAAAAATCGTTTGTCATTGATCGAATGAAATATTATCTAACGCTGCTAGTCATTATTATGTAATAACGTATCGATAAAAAAAGAAAAAGAAAAAAGAAAGGAGGGGAAAAAAAAGAAAAGAAAAGAACGTTTTAGAAAAAAAAAAAAAAGACAGAGAGAGAGAGAGAGAGAACTAATTGTACGAAAATAATCAATATTGTAGAACGTAAGCATTTTAGGCTAAGCATTTATTACCATAGATAGGGATACTCAAGACATCTTTAACGTATCTCGCCACGGAGAGATTAGGATTGTAATACCCTGTACATTTTATATTTATAAAACGATTAAAAAGAAATGAAAGCAAAAATAAAAATGTCAGATTAATAAAAAGAAAACAAAATTAAAAAAAAAAAAAAGAAAAAACAGAAGAAGAAGAAAGGAAAAAAGATAAATACGAGAGGTACATCGAAGAACTGACGTTCTATTTCGATTCTATTATTATTATCGTTATCGTTATCATTATCGTTATCATTATCATTATCATTATCATTATTATATTAATACTTTCCATTCGTATAGAAGACAAAAACTTTTTTTTTGAAAGGGGTGCAGGGAGAGAACTTGTTGTTTCAAAAAAAAAAAGAAAAAAGGAAGAAATAAAAGAAGAGAAAAGAGAGAAAAGAGAAAAAATAATGCAAAAACTCTACAATCCTAAACGTTTGTGATAAGAAGGCACGTTATCGTCGTATTCCACTTTCATGAAGTTCCCTGCTATCGGTCCCTCCAAATTATATTTTTCCACGAACTTCTTCGTTGAAAATCTACCACGGAATCTGCCATCCCTATAATCCCATATAATTTATAAAATATATGAAATGTTATAAAAAGAATAAAAAAACAAGCGAGAGAGAGAGAGAGAGAGAGAGAGAGAGAGAGAAAGAGAGAAGAAAATAGAGAGCATCGATCGAATTAAAATTACGATCGACTTATAAAATTATCATCGATTACTTACCGATTACTCAATCTTCTCTCGTCGAAGGTAATGGCGCCTTGATTTTGTTTATAAATAAGAAAAACATAACGATGCTTTCCACTATCCTTAGGTGGAGCTGGACCTACGTATTCAGCAAGAATTTCACCCTTAGCAACGTTTTCTTCAGGTATATTTCCAACAATCCAATGACGGAATTCTCTATTGTATCCTCTCGTTGGTACGTCAGGATCTAAAAATAGAAAAGAAAAGTAAAAACAAAATCGATCGATAATTATCATCGTCATTTCTCGTTTACGTAATTTTTAATTTGTTTTATACTGACGAAAAAAAAAGAAACAAACAAGTAGGTAATAGCAGTATTATAGATCGCAAGAAGCAGCGTGGTTCAATGTACTCATCTTTTTTTTTAGAGATATGATTATTTTTATTAAAATATTGTCGACTATTTTACTATTCATCAAAGAAAGAGAGAGAGAGGATCAATATAATATGTTTCTATAAAAACGAAAGGAAGAGTCTCATATAAAGACAAATAAGATAGCAAACGCGTTTGATTCGCTGAATGAAAGGAGGACGACATTTAACATTTTCTCATTTACGTGTTTCAATAGATCAAAGAAAGGAACGAACGAAGTCGAGCGTGCAAACAGGTTTCGAAGCTGGTGAAAGTGGTCTACCTCTTCACTGATCTAAGGTCATTCAGTATCGTGTCACACTTCTTTCGAGCTTCTTCACGAATGAAAGAACGGTAAAAAGGATATATATATATATATATATATATATATAATATCTTTGAATAAAATTTCTTACAAATATTCTCATACTCTAGATAAAATATTTGTATAAAAATTTAACAAAGAATTTTGTTAAAATATAGATCTCTTTTTTAATGAAACTTCTTTCGTATATATAGTATTGTGTAAAGAAAGAAAGAAAAAAAAAAATATATATATATATATATATAGATATATATATACCTGTCATAATAAGAGTATAAAGAAGTCCTCCCACATGTTTGTAATGAATTTCTGGAATTTCTTGCGTTTGAGTAGGCGTCAATTCGGTTCCTAGATCAATCGTATTTTTACCATACTTCACCTAACAATTAAAAATCTTTTATCATAAACATTCGTAAATTTTTCTTTTATATATAAGATTTATTTATTAATCGTATATATATATATATATATATATATATATATATATATATGAATCGTATGAAATGATACCTCGATTTTTTCATTAGGAACACTGTCCAAAATATCAGGTTGAATCTTCGCTTCTTTGAATTCCGATGCTACGTCCGCTAATGCCAAACCGATTAAACTCAGAAAAATTCCTAAAAATAATTTCCTTATCAATCTGATGATAAATTACAAATATTTTACAGACATTACATTTGTTCTTTTTTCTTGTTTTTTATGTACTCCTATTTAAAGACAGCTTTTATCGTTTATATGTTCTTATGAGAGTTTATCGTTTATACGTTTATGACGATAGTAAAGAGAAATGTTGTTACTCGAATGAGATAAAAAATAAATGAAATGAAAGAGTTTAAGACGTACCTAAGAATTGTTGCGGCTTCATCCTTGACACGATACGAACGACAGCAACGTTGTAAGTGAGTTACCGTAGAAAATGAATGTCTTATTTGAAGTCATCCCCACCATGCTTTTCTTCCCACAGCAAGGACGACAGACGTATCTTTTTATCGCTAGTTTCTTTTCCTTAAACAAATGACACAAATTGAACGATAAACGATTAACGATTAACAATAGCAATAATTTTCGAACTTCATATTTTTTTCTTTTTCTTTTTCTTGTAGCGTAAGGTCTCATGTAATTAGATAAAATGAGAGAAAATTAGAAACATACTTTTGTCTATGTCTTAGAAATTTATTATAAAATCGTAATACAGTATCATATCTCGACAAATCCCATAAATTAAATCGTACGAATATCGCTTCTTATATTTTACAATAATCGATTAATATTCGTTTATTAGAAGATAGAACCACCAAGTTGCTTGTGCAAGATTGGTACGTAATCATCGAATTCAGCTTGGTACATGTTTCCAGCAATAGGATCACCAAGATTGTATTTCTTTGCGAACTTCTTCATAGAGAAGTTTCCACGGTTTTCGTTGCTCTTGTTTGTTAAACGTTTCTCATCGAAAGTTAGTTTCTTAGGTTGTTTATATAGAAGGAAAACAAATCGATGAAGTCCAGTTCCTTTTGGTGGACCAGAGCCAATATATTCAGAGAGAGTTTCACCTTTGTTAACGTCACTGCCAGGTATATTACCAACTAGCCAATGATGCAATTCACGTAATTTAGGATCTTTTCTGCTGGGTACATCGGGATCTGTAGAAAAAAAAAAAAAAAGAAAAAAAGAAAGAAAAGAAAAAACAAAATGTATATCGAATTTTTTCTTATCGTAAAACAATGATTACTTTGTATTATAAATTAAAATAAATCTCAACTTACCTGTCATACAAAGAGTATAAAAAGTATTGGCATCGCCAGTCCACTTGACTGTAGGTTGATCCTTAACTTGAGTAGGAGTTAAAACTTTACCAATTTCAACAACAACATTATTTGGATAAACCACTTCCAATACGGCTGGTGGTACCTTATCAATCACATCGGGAACAACCCCATGTTTCTGCAATTCGCCAGCCATGGAAGGCAATTAACGAGTTTTAATTTTAAGGATTATCCTTTTAACGAAAAATATTATTATAAATAAGAGAAGAAATTTTTTAAAAAGTCTTATCGCTTTAACTATTGCCAAACAAATGTTTATACAATACAATAAACAAAATTAAATGTTGTTGACGTTGCTAATAGCTCCTAATAACTATCGTTGCTAACTTCGTCTAAGGAATAAAATTAGAAATTGAAAAACCGGGATCGATTCGTATTTAATTCCGCGTCGGATCAAAAGACGATCAGTTTTATATAATTGGAAAACGACAACGATAATAGTTAACAAGAACTTATTAAAAATAGTTATCTATTTTCTTTTTCTTGTTTCATTTTATTTTGAGTCATAACAAGGAGTGTCATGGACCTGCGTTTATAATCGAGTTTTATTTTTCAAGATCCATTATTGTCTTTACTGTCATAATATAAAATATACATAATGTATATATTAGTTAAATATATTATTATTATTATTATTATTATTATTATTATTATTATTATTATTTTAATAAATAATTACATATCTCCTTACGTATATTAAAATAATATAAAATAGTAATATAAAATGACGAATTATTATATTCTGCGTTAAAGACAATTGAAGTGATAGAACTGAATCTATTCATTTCAATAATTCAATTAAAATGAAAATAATTTATAATAGTGTAATTTTTAAATTAAAGTAATTCATAATAATTTCTAATATTTCTGGAATTATATTATAAATTATCGCTAATATTATTATTATTATTATTATTATTATTATTATTATTATTATTATTATTATTATTAGTTTATATTAAATAAAATAATAAAAATTAGAGGAGAATAAAAAACTAAAAAAAACAATATATAAAAATAATCACTTATATTAAACTAATATAATAACTATGAATATTCGTGAATTATTTATGAGATTTCTATATTAAATTAATAAATTATTTAAAAATAATATATTACTTTTGAAATTTGGTTTCTTTCGTCGCATATTTATGTATCAGTTATTATATATGTCAATTATATTTACTATTCTATATACTTTTGTCATGAATACTGCGAGAGATACGCGATAGTAATATTTTATTTATATCTATCGTTTGTAGTTCGCATTTTGTCCATACGTGTCGCTAACGTCGCACACGCTTCGTACGGAAGGTTATGAACAGTCTTAAGTCACTCTGTAAATACATAGCGAAGGGATAAGAAGCAACGACGAACATAATTTCAACATTTCACTCGTTAAAGACGCTTATTCTTCAAAAACGCCTTATCCCGTTTCACGAGCGTCTCTTATTCGGCATAATGGTGGTGGAAAATTGTAAAGATATCGAAATTCGAAGTATTAACCTAAAAATTGGGAAGAAGAAGAAGAAGTGGTGTAAACGTATAATGGTAAGTGATACATTTAAAATTTAAAAGGAAATTTCATCTTTCAAAGCATTCAATTATATTCGGAATATTAATATTCGAAATAAAGATAAATTTAGAAAATGAAATAATCATGCTTTACAAATATCACCAATGTTACAATTATTGATTTACATAAGATATTTGAGAGACGAGTTTTTATAATTTAATGATATTTATTAGTAATAAAATTGTTTTTTTATATAAAAATAAATAGTAGAAGAATGACATTGGTTTGTCTTTGTAGCTCAAATTTATAAGTACTATCTAAATTTACAAGTATCCTCCCAAGTATCAAGAATTACTTTTCAAATGTTAATTTTGGTAATTATGAATTCATAAAGATGTCCGATGAAGCATGCTCTGAAAATAAATGTTTGTTTAAAAATGCTATAGATCTTCCTTATATCGATAAAGCAAATGATTTATGAATATTTGTTTAACAGATATTAGATCTCGAGCTATTAACGAGTTAAGCTATTTCAAGAATTTCAAAGGATATTTTTCCTTTTGTTTAAATAATTACAAATCTAAAAATTATGTATAGGTATTATCAGATATTGCATAATATGATATAATAGATATATAGAAAATATTTCTACTTCATTAATATATTTTAATTATTAAAATTTCTTTCATATTTCTTTGTGTAAGAAGATTATTGGTTGATGTACAAAACTCTTAGATATATTTCCAAAATAAACAGGAAGCGCACAACGGACGAATTTATGTGATATATATAATAGGAATTTGATGGAATGTTTGTTTGAAATGCTGATTATCCATCCTTGCAGTTTTTTATTGTTAATCTTATATTGTTAATCTTATATTGTTAACCTATATATTGTTAACCTATATATTATTAACCTATATATTGTTAATCTTATTACTGATAAAAATATAAGGTACGATATATATTAAACTTATAATCTAATAAAGTTAAATATGTAAAAATAGTTTAAAATGTAATAAAAGATTGCAATATGGTTATATGTACAATTATTTAATCATAATTTGATCTATCCATTCAAATTTTATAATCATTAACTACTATATGGTTTCAAAGTTTTCTGATATTATGATATAGAAATAACATATAAAAATATTTTTATATTTTTCGTACAATTAGATTAAACTAAGTTCTTCCTGTAATTATGTAAAATTTCAGTTTTCATTTTGTCCAGAATTAGAAATTCTTACAATTCTTAATAGGACAACATAATTTATTACATGCGCCGTCTCTTTTAGAATTTTAGAATCTCTTTTGATTCTAATACAAAATTTAATTTACAGAACAAATTTTTAATTCGTTCAGAATTTGAAATATAAAGATCAATTGTTTGGATAAGAAAAATAATGGAAGTATTTAATATAAAAACAAATATTTAATCTATAATATAAATTACACTAAAGAGATAAAAGGTTAAGAATAAAGTGATAAAATAAATTTTTTTTATTTAAATAATTCAATTAAAACTTATAATTCACAATAGTATTTAAAATGGTATTTTATAATGGTATTTTGAAAACAATTAGCTGTGAACATTTAAATGGTTTTATTAAAATTTATAATTTATAATAGTATTTATAGTAGTACTTTTGAGATAATTAAGAGGTTAGGCAAAAATACACGTCTACGTAGTATCGAATTCCATAATTAAAAAAGAGCGAAAAAGATTGTTTAATAATCATGATTTCACAGGCGAACATCACGATTGGATAGAAAAAATAGAGAATTCTATAAACGACAGAATAATTAAATTAGGAAACAATAAAGGAAAAAGTGAGAAGATTAACGTGGGAGGGAAAGAGAGAGAGAGAGAGAGACGATTTTCTAAAAATTTATGCGACTGCTTCTTTTTATTACTAAATATGATCTTGATGAGAGTAACAAATATTTTTCTTATATATTAAAAAAAGAAACGATTATACCACGTTAACGTTAGATTTAGCATTTTATTTTACTTTTTAATATGTCGCAAAAGAAAAGAATACGTTGAAAACGAAAGACAACGAAACAAAAAAAAAATATAAAAGAAAAACGTTTGACCTTGGAAAAAATAGCAACTTTTTTTTTTTGAAACGTTTACATTTATGAAAGCTATAATAATACGTATACGTACGTTATCAGATATTTTTTTAGAGATATATTACGTATATGTAATTTTTGAAAAAATATTTCTAATTGTTTATACAAATATTATAGATATTTGTCGTTCCTAAAAATATGCAACCATTCGTACATCGTCGATAATGTCACTTAAGAGCACCATCTATTAGTAAAAAATTGAAACTAATCTTTTTTTTTACTGCTAGTTTGATATAAATAATATTTCAGTTTTTATTACATATGTTTAAAAAAACGCACACACGCATACACGTGTGTGTGTAGAATGTTCCGTTTATCTCGAAAAAAAAAATGGGATATTTCGTGAAGTATTGAATTTACAAAAAAAAAGTTATTTTTTACGAATTTATGTGATATTAAAGAATACATTATATGGCGCCATTTTTCTTTTTTACAAATCGAATGTTAGAAGAAATTTTTTTTTTTTTTTTTTTTCTTTTTTTTATAACTCGATGGAATTTGTTGGAACGAATTTTGAAGTGCCATATATAAAGTAATTTATTATAATAAAATATTATAAAATATATTATAAAGGAATAATCTTGCATCACCATTAAACTGTATATTATAATCAAGAGATGTTTCTTTCTTTCTCTATAAACTTGGGACACTGTATATACGTTTGTTTTTATTTTTGTTCGTCCGGACATAATGTTAGTCTTACAAATTTCTCGAAAATTAGTTAGACATTGTCTCTATTGTTGAGTTGTTTAATTCGTAAAAGGTGACCTCTCTTATCACTAACTCGAACGAACTAGTTCGATCGTCTTTTGTTTATTTTATATATAACCTCTAAGTAAAACAAAATCAAGGAGAGCCTGCGTATATATTTCTTCTTAATTTTTAATATTTGAAACGTTTCTTCTTAATTCTTTTATCAGAATGGAACTAATCACGTTTGAAACTTAATTGTGTTTTATTTGACATTGTTGCGTCTATCGTCGAACCTTTTAGTGTTTCGTTTAAATTTATTTAAAGCAAATCTATGATATACCTTTGTACCTGTGTATACGTCTTTTCTCATAAGAAAGAAATGTGAATTTAACAAACGTAATCGAATTCTATGATCGAATTAATAAATTAATTAAATAATTAATTAAGCAAAATTAACGAGTTAATAATTATTCTATGGTGTAGTTCCTTCGTGGAACTAATAAATTTATATATTCATATATTCACGATGTAATTTAGAATAATTTTACGAAGTCGATTATTAGAAGAATATTTACGAAATAATTCGTCGTAATTATTTATAACAAATATCACGAAGTATAACCATGAATATTTCTAAAATTGTTTTATCAATCGTATTGGCGTAATTTTTTTTTGATAACTATAAATATTACTATATTTTCTTCATCGACGTTTAATTTTTATTAATTGCAAACATAACCTCGTTATTTTGAAAATATGAATAGAACATCTGAAGGATTAATAACTAAAATATAGAAGTTATTAGAAATTAAAATATAAGAAAAAATTCCTTGTTGGAATTGTTTGACTATTATTCAATGATATTAATAAAATTGTAATAAAAATAAATAAATATTTTATTATTACCTTTTCTTTGGATTATCATATATGAAAAATTTATGAATTTTTATAACAATGTTCTTTATTATAAATTTCTATTCACTTTTATACTTGTATAGTTTAATATTAGAAAAACAATGAAACTATATATAAAAAGAATGCGACTTAAATATCTTCTATTTAAATATCTTTTCTTGGTATTCTTATCAGAATATGTAATATCGATGATAGAATCTCATCAAAGTAATAGAGATCTATTTTATTGAATTTCTAAAAAGAGAAAAAACTTATTGATAACTTATTAATAATATACAAAAAATCATTTGCAGATAATGATATTTAATTCTTCGCAAAATCTAAACCATTTACTAGTAAACTTTAATGTATTATTATTATCCGAGAGAAGTTGCAAAAGAAAATTTATAATGTATAAAACCTTAATCTTTCAGTTTTTATAGTACAATGTTATGACCAAAGAATTCAAGAAGAAGAATAAATCTGTGATTCTTCTTTCTTAATAGAATCAAAATAAATTAAACAAATATGAAAAATAAAAATGATTTCAATATTTTCTCTTTCAATTGACCAGACGCGTTTTATTTTTGTTGTCAATTTTTTGACAATATAAATATATAAGAAAACATAGAAATTAGACGAAAGTAAGAAACGATAGAGAAAAATGACCTAGACCTTTTAGAACGATCTATTAATTTGTAAGTTATAGATAAATATAAAGATATGCATCATGGAGAATTAGGAAATTATCTAAACTGATATCACAATAAAAATATATCGATGTCAATCATAAATAAACAAAAAATTGTAAAAGTTAAATAATAAAATCTATTATTTTTTATTATTACTACTAATACATATATATATATATATATGCCAAAAAGAAAATAAAAATAAATGATTAGAAAAAATAAAACAAATTTCAAAGAGATAAAATTAAAAAAAAAAGTTTAAAGTTGGATTGGCAGAAAGAAATTTTACTTTATTGAAAATATGAAATTTTTAATAGAAGAACATAATTTATCAAAAGATAGCATGATTTCTTGTGACACCTCTTATCGCATCATGTGATCCTGATACAAAATTTAATTTGCTGGACAAATTTTCACTTTGTTTAGAATTTAGAAATAGAAAAATCAATTTTTTGGAGAAGGAAAATAACGATAGGATTTAATGAAAAATACATTAGATTTCTTTTCACTTTGTCATATAAATTATGTTACAATATAATACGATATATATAATTTAATAAAATATAGCTTATAAAGAATATTATTTTAACAAATAATTTTATATGTGGTTATGTATTCTAAAATAACATTCAATAATATAATGCTTGTGACATATATATTGTAGTTCGATATTAATCGATAAAAAAAAAAAAAAAAAGAAAAAGATCTGGATTCATGATATTTTGTACATTACATAAATAAAAAAATATCTTGTCAAATATTCGAGATTCAAGTAAATTATTATATTCTTTCTCCGTGATAATGTAATACAAAACATTTTTTTTTTTTGCTTTAATCAAGTTGAAATTGAAATAATTTGTTGATAATAATTATTATAAATTATCTGTTATTACATTCGAGATTTCTAAAATTATGATAAATTGTGATATACGCAATTTTTATGAAGATATTCATCGTACAGTTTTGTATAGTTAGGTTAGGTAAAGTTCCTGTATTTATATGAAATATCTATGTTCTCTGTTTGAAATATAATGACAAAATATTTCAAATATTACAATTGTTGACTAGTATCAGTATTTATACATTTTATGAGGCATGATATTTTTTAGATCATTTATCTTGCAATTGTCACTTTCTTTAAAAATCTCAACTGCGAGTTTAGTATGTATAACTTATATTTTTTACATTTGATTCGTATATCACTTAATTCATTATCGTCATCTGTAATAATAAGATCTTGTAACAATATTTCTTATTTAATTGAAGACTGAATATTGTATTGGTTCTAACAAATCATGAAGTAAGATGTCCTAAAAATATTGTCGTATTCATTTATATTATTTTTAAAAACAATGTCTTACAAAACAATAACAATTTTGAAACTTCATATTGTTATAAACTCGTAACATATAACTATATAAATTAAGAGAAAATAATGACCATACTTGTCTATATTTGATAACTTTATTAAAAACCATAGTACAATACCATTTCTTTATGAACCCTATAGTATACATATATTTCCCTTTATATATTTTATATAAATATTATGACACGACTAAATATTATTTTGGAAAGTAGAATTCTTTAACCACCAAGTTGCTTGTACAAAATTGGTACGTAATCATCGAATTCAGCTTGGTACATATTTCCAGCAATAGGATCACCAAGATTGTATTTGTTTGCAAACTTTTTAATAGAGAATTTTCCACGATTGTCGCCGCTTCTATTCGTTAAACGTTTCTCATCGAAAGTTAGTTTCTTAGGTTGCTTATATAAAAGGAAAACATAACGATGAAGGCCAGTTCCTTCTGGCGGACCAGAGCCAACATACTCGGAGAGAGTTTCACCCTTGCTAATGTCAGAGCCTGGTATGTTGGCAACTAGCCAATGATGCCATTCACGGAATTTAGGATCTTTTCTGCTAGGAGCATCGGGATCTATGAAAAAATCAAAATATATATTTAATTTTTTCTTCTCGTAAAACGATTATTATTTTATACTATAATATAAATTAAAATAAATCTAAAGTTACCTGTCATACAAAGAGTATAAAAAGTATTAGCATCGCCAGTCCATTTAACTGTAGGTTGATTCTTAACTTGAGTAGGAGTTAAAACTTTACCAATCTCAACGACGAGATTATTGGGATAGACTACGTCCAATACGGCAGATGGTACCTTATCAATGACATCGGGAACAACCCCATGTTTCTGCAATTCTCCAGCCATGGAAGACAGCAAACGAATTCCAACTGTAAGGATTGGCTGTTTAGCGACAAAGGAAACTGGAAAAAAGAGAGAAAATCTTTAAAGGAATCTTATCACTTTGACTATTACGAAGCAAATGTTTCCATGATAAATTGAACAAAATCGAGAGTTGTTGACGTTGCTATCAGTTATTATCGTCGCTAACTTCGTCTCTAGAAACGGAAAAAAATTTGCGATTGAAGAAAACTGAAATATCGTACTTCAGCTTGCTTTATTGGTACAAACGCAAATGTAAAAAGACGATCAAATTTTATGTAATCGAGAGACGTCATTTATCAATAATTATCAATAATTATTAAGAATGAATATCTATTATCTTTTCTTTTTCTTTTTTTGTTTTTTTGTCATTACTTGCGTTCAGAAAAAGCAGTGTCATGATGTATAACACATACAAATTCGTGCACGTATATGAATGAAAGTATGTCGATCCTTCGAAATAAATCAATTCACTTTAATAAACGTACAAAAGGAATAACAATTTGCGAACTCGATCGTGTGATGTATGCAAGTACCGGCTAGTAACGGATTGATACACGTAATTATACGAACTTTCACGAGTATAACCGAACAATCCCGAACGAGTGTATAGAGATAAAAAATTCACGTTGAAATCAATTGTGCACTTATAGGTTATAGAAAAATCTAACAAAAGATAAAGAATTAGATATGCGATTAAAAAAATAAATAATTATTATCTGTGTCAAATATGACTGATCGAATAATTCTAAAATCATTTATCATTATACAATTTTTTTACAAACTTTTATAAATATTATTCGTTTAATTTGCAGATATCACGAATTATTTCTTTTGATATATAAATATTTACAATTTATAATTTGAAGTGATTTATTTATTAATCGATAATAATAGTCACTTGTACGGTTAATACGTCACTCTTGTCAATTGTAAAATCAATATGATGATATAAGAAATTTGATAAAAGTATAATCGTCGATATATTGTAAGAATAAACGATTAATCTTTATTTTGGATTTGAATTTGTGGCGGGAAATTAGTAACACGTTAAGTTAGCAGTGTGTCCAACTAAATGCGAATATATATGTCTAGATGTTGGAAGCTTGTAGAATATCTTGAATTAAAGTACGGTAGATTATTGTAAACGGTAACCTAAGTTTGATAGATCTGAAACATTAATGTATCGTTGTTGCTCGTATTAAAAAAAAAAGACTTTCCTTTTGGAATTTCGTCGATCAATGAATATTTTCTTTCATAATTAAATGGTATACGTCATTGCAGAATGAATTATAAAGCACGATATAGTGATTTTAATGTTGTAATAAAAGTTCCCTGTTCAGTGTAACGATATCTACTTTAGTAAGTATTCCAATTATGATGGAGTTGTATCGCGAAGAGAATCTCAAAGAGACTGTCTGACACAACATGGCAGAGAATATTTTTATCCGATAATAATTCATAATAATTCTAATGCAATCTTGATATATATTAAGGAAAAAGAAAAGAAAAGGAAGAAGAAACAAAGTCAAAGCTTTCTGTTTTATTTGAAGTGATATCGATTTAATCAAACAGAATGGATATACGGGGAATCGAAGTAACAAATCAACTTAGAGTAAGTAAAAACCTAAATCCTTATTTCGTTTATATACAATTTGAAACGAATGAATAATTTTTTGATTTTGATTTTCTCCATTTAGAGTGCTATTCGTGCGAAGTTATTAGAGTTAGGAGTACGTTACGATGAGGAATTACCAGATTATATTTTAGTAATGGTAGTGAATAAAAAATCTCGTCAACAAATGCACGAAGATTTGTATTTATTCTTAGAAGAAAGTACGACTCCGTTTGTAGATTGGCTGCACGATCAGGTTTTAAAGAAGCTTCAAAAAGTAACAGTCGCTAAGAAGAAGTCGTCGAGAGAGTTTGTACCGACTGTTATAGTTAAACAAGAAGAAGAAAGGAAGAAAAGGAAAACGTCTACAACATCGTTTTTGGAAGATCAAACGACTGAACAGAGCGCGGAGAAGCCTCCTGTTAAAAATATAAAAGATGATAAATCTTTGCATAAACAAGTTGGAAAGACAATCCCGTCAAATCAGACTAATTACGTAAATCACGTTAAGGGTTCGGAAAAATGCCCTAAGCCAGCGCATAATGAAAATAAGTCTAGTAACGTCTCCATGCCTACAAATCATCAGATACAAGAAAGTAATACTACGAAGGATACTACTTCCACGGAAGCTACGAAATCTGCAGATATTAATAGGAACTCAAAGACAAATAATACTTCAACGAGAAGTTTAAAGAGACCTTTAGAATCGGGAAACGAACATAATGAATCTTCAGAGAAAAAGGATAACGACGGGAAATTAACCAAATCGTTAGAAGAAAATGACAATTCCCCGGAAGACAATGTTAAAAAACTGAAATCTTTTGTAGTCTCGGTCAAAAATCGTCTTGGCGTTGCATCACCGAGAAAGAAATTTGAAATCTACAGAGAAAGAGCGGATAATGAAACACGACACAAACAATTGGATAAACGATTTGATAGAAAACGATTTAATAATAGTCATAACGCAAATTCTCAACGTAATAGAAACTTCGAAATAGAGGAACGTACAAAGAGAAATAGAGAGATAGAGATAAGACAACAAGAAACAGATAGAGTAAACGACATAAAGAGTCGATTGGGTACTATTAGGAATGATCGGTCAAACAAAATGCTTGATTTGAAGGATAAAGGAAATTCTAATTTGAAATCAAAGATACCTGAGAAATCAACAGGTAGTGTAAAAGATCGCCTTGGAATTAGCAACGTTCATAGACTTCAGAAATCGGCATTAGAGACGGTAGAATATAAGATTAACAAATGCTTAGAACAAGACCGTAATACTTTAACGAGCAACAAGAATATAAAAACTAGACTAGGACCGTTAAAAAATAATTTCAAACCAGTAATCTCTAAAAATTATTCGAATCCACTTATTCAACCTTCTCATGGTAGCGAAGATGATCCTTCGCAAGTACCTATCGGAGCAGAATTAAACGATGAAGTGGATGAAGTAAACGCTGGTCCTCTTAAATCTCATATAATAGCTGTAAAGAAATCTACACCGCCAAAGACTGAAAAAAAAAGAATTAAAGCCATAGAGAAAGTTAATAAAAAGATATCAAATAATATGGACGATGAAGAAATCGAAGACGCTAAGCTTCCAAGTAAAGTTATTGTGACTCCAAGACCTTTGAAGCCTTTGCAGCCACTACAGAAACGTGCGACACAATCATTGTTGCTAAGAGCAGTTGCAGAAGCCAATCAATCGGTCGTCAAACAGAAGAATCCAGAACCATGTTTATTGGTATGTATAACGAAATAACGATTAATCTTTTGTTTTAGTAATTCTTGTTTGAGAGGATACCCCAAACTGATTACAATTTTTTATTTATGTTCTGTAGCTGTTTAATTACTGATTACTTGATATGAAGACAAATCAAGAGTCCAACATTTCTAAAAAAAGTGCTCAAAAATATGAATGGTATAGTTCTTGTAATGAGTGTAAATTTAAGGGTCATAATGATAAAAATGAATTGCACTGTATAGTTAGGAAGGAAAGGAAATAAAATTCTACCTGTTTAAGTTTTTCTATTTTATTTGTAACGCTATATATACGAGACAAAATTGTTTCAGCATCAAATTTTGATGTATTAAGATATTATCATTTAATTAAAGAATCACTTTTGATAGGAGAAGAAACCAGTTTTGAAGCGTCTTAGGCCAGCTCCGTCGAGGGAATTAAGCCAAAGTTTGTCTGTACGTTTTAATGCTAATAAGAGGCTAGTCATGGAGAAAATTCAAGTCGAATTAAATACAACGGACTCTGTGGAATCGGAGCCTAAACCTTGTAAGTTTTTTGAATTATAACAATAAAAATTATTATGATACATATGTCTCTTAAATTACATAGATATGCCACACGTCACCGATGAGCATATGGGAGTGGTGATGTCTCTATTCCAAAGAAGCGATAACAACCAAAAGTTTTTAGTTACTTTAAATGGATATAATAATAATCTCGCAAAAGAGAAAGCTATTTCCGACGATGAAGAACGCTTAGAAATGGAGGTAAATAAAGATATATCGGTTATCTTCTTTATGAATTATTATCGGTACTTGGATATTTCTTATTTCTTTCTTTTTCTTAATTATCAGGTAAACGAGGACGATGAAATGGCACTTTTAACGGTACAGAACGATACACTTGGACAAAGTGATTCGGAATCAAATGTTTTACGAATAACCGAGGTGGACGATGATGGTGACTCGATTATAAAAGACATAAACGAAGAGAACAATGAAAATTGTAACACAGAAAATGTAGACGCCGTTGAGAGTATACCAACAAAAAGAAGAAAACTAAGTCCGATAGTATATAACAGATCTCATTCACCGAGTCCAGTAGAAGTAAAGTCTACAATGATATATGGTAGCGTAACAACAACTAAACGTACGTACAATTCTATTATTACGTTTCAATGACAATAACGATGATCGATAATTATCATGTTTCTTCTTCATTGTTATTATCATTACCTTCTTTTTTCTTTCTTTCTTTCTTTTTTTTTGTTTTGTTTTTTTTTTTAATTTTTTTTGTTTTCCTTTACCTAAATAGACAAGAGACCAAACGTAGAGAGTGGTGTATCTACGGTGATCGATAAATCAAAAGAGAAATGTCGATATTGGCCTAATTGCACTCTTGGAAACAAGTGTGCATTTATGCATCCTGCTGTCATGTGCAGGTAAATAAATAAATATCATTAAGAAGAATGTTCATTAAATATCGATAAGTTAATTTGAATTAATGAAATTTGAAGAAAATGATAAAATATTTAACGAAACTATTTTTAATCGATATTGCGTCGTTCACAGTGCATTCCCAGCGTGCAAGTTTGGAGATAAATGCGCATACAAGCATCCAAAGTGCAAGTTTGGATTATCTTGTACAAAATTAGGATGTGTATTTTCGCATCCCACTCAACAATGCAAATATCATCCTTTTTGTAACAAACCTGCTTGTCCATATTCGCATCCTGTAGCGCATACTGCGCTAACGTCAGAAGCTAATACACAGAGAGCAAAGTTTACATGGCGAAGAAGCGACTGAAGAAACATTTGTTAGATCTTTATAGATCTTATCAAGGATTTAATTGTACATATTTTTCAGTTCGTTCAATATGATTGATGAATGAGTAAACTATCGTCACTTTGTACAGAGAATGAGATAAGGGAGAAAGTAAGAAAGAGAAAGAGAGAAAGAGAGAGAAATATCAGAGAAATTTAGTAGTTATGTTGTAAACTAAAGAAACAAAATATTTAAGCCGAAAATTAGTGTTCAAATCTTTCACGATTTATCTACATTATTATACGTATTATATATACATATTATATGTATATATATATATATATATGTGCGTGTGTGTGAACGTCGATATATATATATATATATATATAGAACACAGCATGTTAAGAAGCAATTTGCATTTGTTAAATACACATCTCGTTTTTCATCGAAACTACGATGAAAATATTGAAATATTGGGCAATATTGAATTTATTTAATAATTAACGATTAAAATAAATATCGTCGAACACACATTGTGATCGTTACTATGACACAAAAAGTAGTATATTGAAGATTTAGAATTAAAGGAAAAAAAAAAAAAAAAAAAAAAAAAAAAAAGAAAAAAGAGAAAGGAGAAGATGGATCGCTTACTATACACACGCATACACAAACACAACAGCAGATACACACACACACAAAGTTGTGAAATTTAAATTAATATATATATATATATATATACTACGTCACGTTGCAGAATTAATCGAATGCAGTAATGACGTGTATGTGTGTGTGAAAGAAAAAAATTAATTTGCATCGCGAAGAACGATATCGATGTAAAAGTGTAATAAGAAATATGTCGGCGAATAATATTATACTATAAATAATTTTTTTCATCGCTAATACGTCATACCTATTACTACTACTATTTAAAAGTTATTATTTCGAATATAATAGTTTCGAGTTAAAGTTTATCAAAGTCTTTAACGTTTAATTACACTAATCTTCTTA
>NC_057702.1:3054268-3059268 GCF_014466175.1 Vespula pensylvanica | reverse complement strand
GTTAACGAAGTTCGAAGAGGGTGGGGGTGTTGCGAGAGGGTGGGATGAAGGGAGTTGATAAGGGAGATAAAAAAAAGAACCTTTTCCGAAAAAAGAGAAAAAAGAAAGAAAAAAAAAAAAAAAACAGTTTGGATCGGTCAAGTAATAGTAGTGGTGGTAGTGGTAGTAGCAGTAGTAATAGTAATAGTAGTAGTATAGTAATAGTAGTAGCAGTATAGTAGTAATGTAGTAGAACTCACGCTTTGGAGAGTTCAATGCCATCGCGAGACAAATTCGTATACTCGTTCGGTTCGATCGAAGCTTTACACGATTTACAATACAAAGTAGGATGATAGTACATTTGATCGAAGCATTCACGTAATGTAGATTGTAAAGGAGACTCTTGAAAGAGATATAGATCTATTGATCGATCACGAACATGAACGTCTATATATATATATTTTTATATATATATATATATAAGAAAGAGAGTATCGTTTCATGAGTGTCTCTAGAACCGTAATAAAATAAAATAAAATAAAATAAAATAAAATAAAAAAAAGGAAAAAGAGAAAAAAAGGGGTGATAGTGGATGAAAAAAATAAAAGAGAAAAAACTCGAACTTCACTCGTTTTATCATCGTTTATCAAGGAATATTGAGGAAATTTTTTCGTCACTCAAGAATTATCAGTTTTACGACGTTCACGAGGGCTTTTGGAAAAGGGTAGTTGGGAAAGTAAAAGGGTTGTTGTTGTTGTTGTTGTAGTTAGGCAAGGTTCTGATTTAGGAGAATGAGGGTAGGAGTTAAATCGTCGTTCATCGAATGAAAAAGAGTTTATCGTACTCTCACGAACACAGACATGAGAGAGAAGATATTTACACTGTAGTACACTACTGGATCGATAATAATGCCGTATGATCACAGCCACTCGGTGAGACATCCACCAAACCACATAACGACGATCGGCACCAAATACGTTGTCAATGCTCGTGACAATGATATTTTTTGTCTGCTAGCTCCACTAACGTCAACCGTAGACGTTGTATTATTGCCACCATGTTTCTTGACATTATCATTTGTATTTGACTTGGTCTCTGAGTCTATCTTCGTTGGTACTTCTTCTGGACCTTTATTAGGTGTTGCTTGTTTCGGTGGTTGTTCTGGGGACGTATGATCACCACCATAACCCGATCCTTCGTCAACGAAATGATTCTCGTTGTCTATACCACCTGAACCATCACCTGAACCACTTCCGGATCCGTACCACGTTTCCTCTGAAATATTCAACAAAATTATCCAAAATATTATAAATAAAGTCATAATACAAGTATAATATTGTGCTAATAAATTATAAGACATAATACAACATGATATAATAAAATTTAAAAAAAAGAAGTATAGATGGGAATATATACTTTGCATTTTTTTTTTTTGTTTTTTAGGATGGATAGTTTAGTTATATCGATTTAGAATGATTTTAATTGATCTGTTATTTATTTATATATGTTATTGATTAATTAATTTACCTGTATCTATCCAATCGACGTCTTGACCATTGAACGCGGATCTAAGCCTATTCGTTATCGTCGTTAATGCAAATATTTGATCTCTGACGATCGTAGGCCTTGGTCCGCTACTTCGTACTTCCGGATTTAATGGTTGCGTCTCTCCGTCCGAAGATACCGGATATATATATCTAAGAATATTAATAATAAACTTAATAATAAATTTCATTGTTATTAATTAGCATTGTTTTAGTTCAAATGAAATTAATATTTTTATATAAATGGAATGTGATCTTGATTGAGATTCCATTTAGCTTCGATTTCTTTTTTTCTTTTCTTTTTTTTTTTTTCTTCATTCTTTCGACAAAATTATTAAAATCATTTTTTTAAATTTGATCTTGTCGTCTATCTATTTTTACAAATATATGTATATATATATATATATATTTTTTTTTTTGAATATCGATTAAATTGATAATGTAGTAAAGTTTTAAAGAAAGAAAAATAAAATGAAATAAATAAATAAAAGACAAAAATAGCTCTCCCATATATCATATCTATATTAATTTCATTTCACTTGCAAAAAATTGAATTTATTTCCAATGACATACATACACAAACAAATTTATATATTTATAATATATATATATATATTTCAACAAAAAATATATACATACATACATATTAAATATACATATATATATATTTTTCAAAATATGTATACAGAAAACAAGAATGCAAACTTACTTATCAACGTGGGTGCCATTCCAACATTCCTTTGTATTACTAGGTGGTTGGACTAAACCATCATTGCACAACTGATACGGTAGATAGACCCAGAACTGTCGAGAATCTCTCACCCTCTGTCGTATCTCTTTGACGAGCTTGTCCAATATCGCAGCGGTTGAGGAACGATCCTCGGCCGACGTTTCCTGATCGAAGTTCAACGATTCAAGTTCCAATTCTCTGTTATCTCTACGTCTTCGTCTACCCAAGACAGGACGTCCGCAACCGGTGAATATCCTTTGCGAGACGTCGCTACTGCTCTCTTGAAAGTTCATTATCGCTTCCGATATCTTTAAGTTTATTGGTTTCATCAACATCTCTATGTTGAATGGACCAAGTAAACGATCGGCTACTTTGTCGAAGGCCTCTATTTTTATAAAATAAATAAAGGAATGAGATTGAAAAATTCGGTTGAATCGAGAAATCTGATTGCACAAGATTATTTTATTTTTCTTTAGAAGAAAATAATGAGTAGAATGGTTAGAGTGGGATGATCGTTTTACTAACCGACAAATTGATTCCATTCGCCGTCAAGCGCCACGTGCTGTGCTAAACACCCCTTCATTACGTTAGTACACATGTCGCCGCAAGCCAACACCTTCCCTGCGATACCGCTGCACGAGAGACAGGCTGTCATTCTTGTCAACGCCGCAGCACATTCTGCTGATGATTTCAACTACGAATATATAGATATATATATATATATATATATATATATATATATATATATACATTTACTGATAAAACTTAAGAAACGAAATAATAGTTCGGCCATTTTTATATATTCTTTATCATTCGAAATACATTGGTCGAAATTAAAAATAGCATAATGAGATAACAATTCATAAACGTATCAATAAACGATATTTCTTTTCTTTCTTTTTCTTTTCTTTTCTTTTCTTTTCTTTTTTTTTTTTCGAATATACATGCATAAAGATTGTAATTAGTATTATATCGAACATCGAAACAACAACTGGCGTGATCAAAGTTAAGAAACATAGATAAATTTTATTATATAACGTATTTTAACGAAAACTAATCATTTGATAAGACGTTGGATAATTCTTGGATTTAATGACTGTAACATATCTGCGTGGCATTGATTCGATTAATTAATTGAACACAAAACTCGATCGATATTCTGCTCATATTTTTGCAATTTTTTGCATTAATCCTTCTTTATTGGCGATAGAATAATTTTATAATTGACGTTTAATGTAATTCCATAAACGTTCGAACGGATTTAAGTTTGGTGATTGATTTGGTCATTTAATTACATCAACACTTTCTTCCGCAAGAAACGTCCTTAATTAATTTAGAAGAATATGTTTTGGGTCATTTTTTCATTAACAAGTGATAGCATATGATTTTATAATGCATCACGATACACAAATCTATTCGTTTTTTTCCATTATTCGTATTAATTAATCAAAACTGTTACGAGAAAAACGATTAATCGTTTGATTTTCAACATAATATTAATTGCAGTCTTTATACGTGCATAATATTGAAAAAACAAATATTATTTACTGGTGTATGAAATGTTGCAAATATAAAGAATATATAAAAGTGAGCGAACGATTACTCTATTTTTTTTAACTTTGATCAATAAGTGTATATGTAATTATCAAGAGAATAACAAATAATCGATGAATGTGTATCATCGATATGAATTCCTGATTAAATCTTTCGTTTGCTTTAGAATATTTATTAGAAATATTTATAGAATAAAAGGTTTAAACAAAATAGAAAAGAAAAGAAGAAAGGAGAAACAATTTTCTGTAAAAAAAAAATTTTTACTTGCAAGAACTTGAATTTATTCGTAATGAAAACTTTTAACGAATGTCGCGTCGACGAACTTATTTTGCAAAAATTAATTTCCTTTCTTTTTTTTTTTTTTTGTTTATTTTTATAATTATCGAGATAATAAATAATTTCGTTATTACCGTTTGCATGTTCTTCAGAACGTCAGCAGCGACTGTTAGAGCTTGACTGAAAGCTCTAGTCGAAACGAACGATCTTTTTATTTGAACGCTGAGTTTTTGAGGTACGTCACCGAACGGCCTCATTTCCTTCATATGATCGCCCACACATTCCAAATACTTATCGTCGAACTTATATTGACTGTTCAACACGGTGAACATTTTTTGATAAAGCGTATTGAAGAAATTGTCCATCGTGTCGTCCAGATTCACCTGTGAAAAGAATAAAAAGAAAGATAACGCTTCAATTAATTTAACTTCTTTCAAACGATTATTTTATTCGATCGATAAACTTTTTTATTAATTACAAATTTTGCGAATTTTACTTAAAGGACTGATTCTTTTTTTTCTTTTTTTATATAAAAATTTTTTATTATTATTATCGTCATCGTAGTCATCAAACAAATTTAAAATGAATAATATTTTTCAAGTGAATATATACAAATACGAAGAAATATATATAAACAAAGCAAACTTACCGTTCCTTTAGCATAATAATTCTCAAGTTCTTTAAAGAGATCCGTGAAGACGTAAGCATTTTGTTCATACAAAATCCCATAGGTTTTTTTGAACATCTCGTGGAAGCCTCTCTTGCTGGTCGCCAAAAGCTCCTTGAAGAAACCTGCGAACGACAGATAAGATAATAAACGAAAAGATAAACAAACACACAAAACAACAATACAAGAAAAAACAGAGCAATTAAGAAAGGAAAGAAAAAAAAAAAGATATAAGCCAACAAAATTATTA
>NC_057702.1:3049268-3051768 GCF_014466175.1 Vespula pensylvanica | reverse complement strand
TGCGAAGTTCCTTTGAGGCGGTACCTAGCTCTACCTAGCTACGTATCCACTTTACTTAGCACTCTGCATGATAGGAGTTCACAGAGAGCCTTCTAGACTCGAATACGAGAAGGGTTCTCTCTTCCGCGCTTATACAGGGTGTCGCGAATGTGTCTCGGTTGCCTTGATTTTCCCTGTTAGAGTTCTCTCTCTCTCTCTCTCTCTCTCTCTCTCTCTCTCTCTCTCTCTCTCTCTCTCTCTCTCTCTCTGTCTCTGTCTCTATTTCTATCTCTCTCTATCTCTTTCACTCTCTTTCTCATTCTAGCTCGCTCTGGTTACACTCTGTCTCTCTATCTATTACTCTAAAATTGTCTCTTATTTAATTAATACCGTCATAAGGACAGAGAGCGAAAATTTGCCCAGATGGATGTCTGTCCGCGTAAGTACAGATAATATACTTAACGTTGAGTTACGTTACGTTAAGTTACTCTCTCTCTCTCTCTCTCTCTCTCTCTTTCTCTTGATATATATATATTCTTTTTTTTGATTATGTTATATATTACAGTAAATTAAATAAAATCGCGTAAGTAAGTATCTAATACTTAAAAAAATAAATATCTAATACTTTCTATTTACTATCGAATTATTTTGAAAAATCTTTCTTTAACAAAATATTTCTCTCTCTTGATATATATATATATATATATATATTCTTTTTTTCTTTTTTTTTGATTAATTGATTCTATAGCAAATTAAATAAAAACAGATGAGTAAGTAAGTAAGTATCTAATACTGAAAAAATAAATAACTAATACTTTCTAATTACTATCGAATGATTACAAATCTCTTCGACATAAAAAATCTCTCTGATGTAAGAAAATCACTATCGTTCCAATCGTTATTTTTGAAATCGTATCAAACGACCCTGTCGTTACAAAAACCTTGATTGTTCTTAACACGCACATACAACTTACTTTCATCGATTTAATAATTACCTTAGAAATTCACTTACTTCTTTTTCTTAATAACTTAATGATATCATCAAGATTACATTTAACAAATTACTAATAACGTTATTAAGATTCAATTCAATAACGTCATCAATAACATTATAAAACATTTAATAATCACGTTTCGAATTTACAATAATTACATTTCAACGATGAGGTTCAAACGAACGAGTTATGTTTTAATCACGGATCATGGAATCCAGTTAAAGTAACGAAACTCAAAGAGCGCACGAGATTCACCCAGTAGAATCAGAACTGATGCTTGCAGCCTGGTTGGCTGACTGGTTGACTGGCTGACTGGCTGGTTAGAGTTGGTTGCTTGGCTGGTTGCTTGGATTCGAAAGGGTTGAGGAAAATGTGAAGGAGTTTCGAAAGGGTTCAGCACGCAATTACGTTGTCCAAGAGACATCCGAAAGATAGAAGGACCGATTGTTAGTATTACCTGTCAAATTTCATAGACCTAGGTAGAATGACTATCCTATCTGACACGCAAACGTCGTCACCCTCGTATTCACTTTCTCTCTCTTTCTCTCTCTCTCTCTCTCTTGCTATCTTTCTCTATCTCTATCTCTATCTCTCTCTCTCTTGCTATCTTTCTCTATCTCTATCTCTATCTCTCTCTCTCTCTCTTCATTTCTATCTATCTAACCCCTTTTCCATTGAATATTCACCGACGGTAGGGAAACCACAAACGAGACTGTTTGTTGGGAACAGAGAGGAACTTGCGCGAACGGGTTTATGTATTGGTATGTGTACATGTATGTTTATCTGTATGTGTGTATGTTTGTGTGATGTTAGAGAAAGAGAAAGAGAGAGAGAGAGAGAGAGAGATGATGATAGAATTAATAACGCGAATATCCGGACGATCAAAGGCATCATCCGCTTGCAAATCGTTATCATCGTGATCATCGCGATCATCATTATCATCATCATCATCATCATCATCGTCGTCGTCATCATCATCGTGATCATCATGGTCATTGTCATCGCGTAAACGACACGAGAAATTTGTGCTGTAGAACGAATTATATATTTTTTTTTATTCGACAGATTCGTTTCCATTGTTTTCGGATCACTATTGTTTTTCGATTAACGTAGAACGATTAATACGAAAATGTTATCGTATTGGGCATTTTTGATTATTATTTCATAAATCGTTCTTACGATTTGTTTAAAGAAAATTTTATTTGCGTTAAATTTTATTCAGATGAAGAGAAAAAGAAATAGAAAGAAAATGGAGAAATGAAGAAAAGAAAAGAAAGAAAGAAAAGAAAGAAAAGAAAAGAAAAGAAAAGAAAAGAAAAGAAAAGAAAAGAAAAGAAAAAGAATAATTCTATGTGCACGCTATTATTACATATTATAATATACGTATATACGTATGATATAAATAGACGGAATATTTACAGAATATTATCAAAACGAGAGATTCGCAAGATTAAACAACGTAGAGAAACGTTCGGGTTTAGATTATACAAAGAGAGAGAGAGAGAGAGAGAGAGAGAGAGAGAGAG
>NC_057702.1:3045441-3049019 GCF_014466175.1 Vespula pensylvanica | reverse complement strand
GAAAGAGATAATAGGAAACGATGGTCTATAGATCTCTATAGTTATGCATCTACCTTTCCTACACGCCTTGCAACGGCGTCGATTCGAGAAGATCAAGCGGTAGGATTACACGTTGGGGAAAACGGGACCTTGTCGGTTGGGACCGCTGGGAATTAGGATTAAAAGATTAGCAAAATTGCCGTTTCACGAGAGGAGTTCCGGATCGGACCGGTAGCTTTTCTCACGCTTCTTCTTGGCGAACGTGTCTTCTTGAAATATCATGAGAAAATAAGAAAAGGTAAGATGGATAAAGAAAAAAGAAAAAGAAAAAGAAAAAAGGTCGAACGAATTTACGAAAGATTTCTCTCTAATCATCTCTCTATCTCTCTCTCTCTCTCTCTCTCTCTCTCTCTATATATATATATATATATATATATATATATATATATATATATTAAAGAGAGAACAGATAGAAAAAAAAAAAATATATATATATATATCTGTCTCTCTTTAATATTTATTCTTTATCATTCTTTTCAATTTTTTTCTTTATTTTTCTTTTGTAATCTTTACTCGTAACCATTAATTTTGTTAATTTTTTTTTTGTAGAATTTTTTCTTTCTTTCCTTTTTTTTTTAAAACTTTTATTCGTAACATAATTAATTTCTTTAATTTTCTATCGAATCTCTTTTTCTTTTTTTCTCTTTTCCTTTTTGTTTTTAAATCTTCATTAGTAACCATTGATTTCTTTATTTTTCTATCGAATTATTTTCTTTCTATAAAAATCTTCATTGCTAATCATTAATTCCTTTATTTCTCTATAGAATGATTTTCTTGCTCGCGAATCTTCGATATTCTCTGCCCCGTATGAATCATTCGCCACCCCCGAAGTACCGGTTCGAAGAACAATCCCTTTTTTATATACGTACAAAGTGAAATTCTTTTGAATTCGCAATAAAATCGTTTCACCGCGATCGAACCTTTCCGAAGGTTCAAAGATAAAGGATGCTCGGTTATAAGGTAGGTATGTCTGTTCGAGGAGAATAACCCTTGGGAATGCCAAAATCGTTCGTAACCCCGTGGCCAAGGGTTCGTAACCCACCCAACTCTCTACCACCCACTCACCCCTTCTATCTTGACGTCCGTGATCGTGGTTTAGTTGGATACAAAGGGAAAAAGGACTTGAGGAATGGATAGGACGAGACTGGACGGAGTGATGATGGTGATGGTGTTGGTGGTGGTGGTGATGGTGGTGAGATAGGGGGTAAAGGTGGATAAAAGGGGTGACTAAAGGGGGATAACAAAACCGTGAGGAGGAGGAGAGGGTTGTCGCGGAAAGTTCCGAGTGACGGCTGAGTACGTGCGTATGAGATTCCACCCACCGTTTCACCCTCTTTTTACCCCCTCCACTTACTCTCTCTCTCTCTCTCTCTTTCTTTTTTTTTCTTCTTCTTTCTCCCTGGGTTTAATTAAAAAAAAAAAGAAAAAGAAAAAAAAAAAAAGTCTCACGAGTTCTCACTCAGCCCGAAGAAGGATCTATCTACGAAGGGTGCTCGTCAGTATCCACTTACTTGTATCTCGAGGGTGGTTTAACAGAAGGGTGGCTTGAAATTTCGAAAAAAATCGATATTTCGTTTGTTTGGATTTTCTTTTCTCTCTTTTTGTTATTTTTTTTGTTTTTCTTTTTTTTTTTTTGTTTTTTTTTGTTTTTATATTTCGAAGATTGTGATTCATATTCTTGAAGAGTATTATTGTGATTTGGTTTATCGATAAATTTGTATAATCGACGATGATATTACGTTCGAATGAATGGTCGTGGAAGGTTAATTGGTTAAAGTAGCAAGGTTTTATATTAGGGTTATAAGGTTATTATCGATCTATCATCTTCGTTTTCTTATTTATTTTTGCTAATTAATACGAAACAAATGATAATTGTAATCGATGAATTTGATAAGGGATTTTTCGATGATATTTATAATTATTCATAAGATTTTTACGTAAATAGGATTTGTTTTAATTGATTTATAAAATGATATATAAAATTGTTTCATTCAACGATATAATTGTTAAACGACGATTAAGAAATTAATATTTTTAGTTTTAATAAATATTCCATTCGCTTTGAAACTTTGAACGTGATTTTCTAGTGCTTTTTTTCTTTTCTTTTCTTTTCTTTCCTTTTTTTTTTTTTTTTTTAGCGACTATCAACATATCCGGAGAGTCTTGGAAATTTTAATTTGTAATTTATACTGATCACAAATTTTTATTCATAACATTTAATTTACGATACTTGCTACTTTTGTTATAGATTAACTTGACTCTGTTTTTACTTAATATAATTTCTCGATTTTTGAAAATCACGACTTTCATACAATTCTATTTTTTTCTTGTTAAAATCTCTTCTTTTTCCTATTTGAAATTTTGAATACTTTAGCCAATGAATCGCAACGATTTACTGCGGAACGCGGATTTATTCATCACCGATTTAATTAATTTCTCGTATAAATCTCTCTCTCTTTCTATATATATCTATATATATATATATATACACACAGATTTATTCATAATATTATAAACGAAAATTAATATCTCATATAAAAATTCGATCGTTATATCATAAAAGAAAAGAAAAAAAACAGTTAACACTCTTTAAAAACAAAAAAAGAAAAAACACAACAACAAGTAGTTTAACTGGACGAATTCTACGATGTACTGTATGTATGAATCATAAATGAAAATTAATATTTCATACAAAAATTCTATAGTTATTTCATTTGAAAGAAAAAAAAAAAAAAAAAAAAGGACATGTCAAGCATGATAAAACTATCGTTTAATCAGACCTATTTCAAATATAATATATAAAAGATTTTTCTTTCATTCGTGCAACCGTAATATCTAATAAAAATGTATGCATCTTATAAAATGTATAATATATAAAATCAAAACCTTTTCGATTGATGTTCCATATCTATTTGCGAAATACTCACTGTGAAACCTATTTCCACGAGTGGACAAGAGCTGATGAAGTCGTTGAAGAGTATCCCTAGTTGCTTTCTCGTGTTTATCTCGTGCCCTTGCTTGTAATCGTAATTCCATGTCGGCAGAACAACAAACTTCCCCTCCGCTGCTTATACCACCGCATATTTTCAATTCCTTTGCTGTAATGTGAAAAAGAAACGGAGAAATTAACGAAAGAGTATTAATTAAAAAAAAAAAAAAAGAGAAAATTATAATAATAAAAAAAAAAAAAAAAGAAAAAACAATTAAAGAAAAATCGAAGATCGATCAAACGATACGAGTCGTCGAATCGCAAATAGAAAAATCGCGATGTGGATATATGAAAGTTTGTAGAGATTGTAGATATATGAAAATTAAAGGGAACATTTCATTTTTGGCTTTTATCTTTCTTTCTCTCTCCCTCTCCCTCTCTCTCTCTCTCTCTCTCTCTCTGTCTCTCTCTTTCTCTCTTGAATTGTAATTTCACTCTTTAAACGATATCTCGCAGCGAAGTAAATCCGATTTAGTAAGGAAAAAAGCTTCTCGTTCATCGTAGAATCAATTTTCTGGGATCACTGCATCCAAGACAGAAAGAAAGAGAG
>NC_057702.1:3041353-3045191 GCF_014466175.1 Vespula pensylvanica | reverse complement strand
AAAAAAAAAAAAGGGATGCGAATTGGTTCGTTCTATAACTGGGTACAACCAATCTCATCTTTCTTTGGAATGAATTTTCATCGATATAAATTCTTATTTGAAATTCGCGCGTTCTCTCACATTTCTCTCTCCCTCTCTCTCTCTCTCTCTCTCTCTCTCTCTCTCTTTCTCTCTCTCTTTCTCACTCTCTCTCTTTTCTCTACTTGTTCTTCTTCCCTTTTAATTCCTTTTTATCTTCCCACCTCTCAACCTGTCCATTTTTTTTCTTATCTTTCTTTTTTTCTCTTTTCACATACCACCGAAATAATTGTCCGAAATAATTTGTTTCTCCTTCTTTTCTCTTTTTCTTTCTTTCTTTCTTTCTTTCTTTCTTTCCTTTTTTTTTTTTTGTTATTTTTTTCCTGTTAAAAAGAAAGCGAAAAGGATAGAGGAATATCGATGAATTCGTTTTCGTTTTATTTTTTACTTTTTTCTTTTTTTATTTCGTAGAGATCAATCCGAAATCTTTTTTTCTTTTCTTTCTTCTTCCTCTTTCAAGAGTAAAGAGAACGGTCAATTCACGTTTGTTCTTTTTTCTCGTTTCTTTTTGTTTTCTTCTTTCGTACGATCAATCCGAAATATTTCTTTTTCTTTTTCTTTTTTCTTCGTTTGTTTAACCCTTCTTTCTCTGTCCCTTTTTTTTTTGTTTTTTAAGAAGAAAGTGAATAGGTAAAAAAGAACATTGACGTTACCAATGGTATATATTACACTTTACTTTGTCGATTTTAAGTTACTACTCTACTACAATTCTACTACTACTACTACTACTACTACTACTACTACTACTACTACTACTACTATATTCGACGCGTTATATTCGAGTGTGTTTGAAGAAGAAATACTCATGTACGAGTGGTAACGTAAATGCAATTTACTTCGAAAAATCGAAGGTAAAGGAAAGATACAGAGAGTGTAAGAGAGAGATAGATAAAGAGATAGATAGAGATAAATAGATAGATAGAGAGAGAGAGAGAAAGAGATACGAAGATGGTTGAAAAGTAGTAGTACGACATTGTTTTCTTTTTGTGGTGAGACACTATGTTTGACGTCACACCTCTGTCTCTGTGTATGTGTGTGTGTGTTGTGTGTACACTGTTCCTTTTTTCCCTTCTTTCATTTACTTCTTTCTTTTTTGTTGTTGTTCTTTCTTTACCACGGACACACATCCGGTAGCCCTTCCTTCTCTTCTTTCACCCTTTCCGAAGAAACCGTAAGGATCTTCGAAAATTCATTACCCATTACTTATTATTATTTATTAATATAAATTGATTATTCGTTGCTATTAATAAATTAATGATTCTGTTAATTATATTATTAATTATACATTTACTAATATTAATTAGTATTGTAGTTTTTTCTGTTCCCTTTCTTTTCTTTTTTATTCGACGATTTCTTTCGACTTTTTAAAAAGAAATATCTATCTATCTATCTATCTATCTATCTATCTATCTATTTCTTTCGTACGTTTTTATTATTTATCTCTTCGAGCTTGGTTAACACTTCGCAAGTCGATTTTATTACTTTTCAGGATAAAAAAAAAAAACAAAATTTCGAATTGAAAACACTCGTCTCTTTTTATATAGAATACTTTTCCATTGTGAAAAAAGAAAACGAAGTAGATTTTGAAACGATCTTGAGTATTTCATCTCTTATATAAAAATTCTGGCTCGAAGAGATATAATGATAAAAAAAAAAAAAAAAGAAAAAAAAAAAGAAAAAAACGATTATAACATAATCAAAAAAGAAAAAATAATAATAATAATAATAATAAATAAAAAGAAAATTCTTACACGGACCAAGTGTAACAATTTTAAATAATATGTATATAGTTTTAGTAAACGATGAAAACTAAATAATGAAATATTTAAGAATATTCAGATAGAAGCGAGTATATCTACGAACTGTATTATATCACTTCAACGTTACTTCATGACGTTATGGAGTATATATAATTTGATGATATTGATCGTAAACTCTCATTTACGAAATAATTAATATTTCAGATTTTAAATAATCTTCGAATAAAAGCTTTCGAACGAAGTCACAAGAATAGCACAAAGAAAAAAAGAAAAAAGGAGAGTATTTAAAACGCTATATCGTTTGTCTGTCAATAATTTCTAACGGTGGTCTATCGTCTAAGCTAATTTCGCCATTTTCTATACTCTCGTAGAGTAACAGAGTAAAATCCAACGTTTTACGCCAAACTTTACGTCAAACTCTATCTCTCTCTCTCTCTCTCTCTCTCTCTCTCTCTCGCTCTTTCTCCCTCTCATTTTCTCTTTCTCTCTCTCTCTCTCTCTTTTTATCTATCTATCTCTTTCTATTACCCTGTCTCCGTCTCACAGCTCGTTCCATCGAGGAAGTTTGAAACACGCCGTAAAAGTAATCCCAATTCATTTCCACGGGATTGCCCGTGTCTTCTATATCGCGCGCACGACACATACACGTATATAATATATATATATATATAATGTATATATATATACACGCACACATATATACATTATCTCCCTCTCTCTCTCTGTTTCTTTGTAAGTACTACTTTACTACCATCTACCTATCACTTGCTAAGAATTAACGAGAAAAGTAATTCAATTTTTTATCTCTAAGAGAACGAAAAATTATTATTACTATTATTATTATTATTATTATTATTATTATTATTATTATCATTATTAATGTATATATAATAATTATAATTATCATAATAATAATAATACTAATAATTTTTATTGTTATTATTATTATTATTATTATTATTATTATTATTATTATATTACTGTAATCGTAAAAATTCTAATTCTAATTCTAATGATACTATAATACTTTAATAATATTATTATTGAATTTATCATGATTATAATTATAATTATAATAAATTATTATCGTCGTCGTCATCGTCATCATCATTATTATTATAATTAATCGATGAAGATATCATTTAATAATCTTAAAACAAACATCGAAGAGAAAGAGAGAAAAATAAAAAGAAGGTAACAAACAATCGTAATCAAACGTTATTTAATACCCTTTTTACTTTCTTCTTATTTATTTCCCTTTCTTTCTTTCGCCAACGATCGGACACACGTCATCTTGAAACTCTAATATCATAATTCCGCGAAAGAAATTCGTCATTGAAATTATATAGCGGGCCAACTTCAATTAAGATTTATTTATAAATCGTCGATAAGGATTATCAAACTTAAATTAACATCGAAAGAAAAATAACGAACGGTGGGATCTTGGTTGGAGCTTGGAGGGAGTCAGCCTGAGGATGGTTAATGGGGTGGTTGGGGGTGGGTTAGGGGTGGTTAAGGGTGGGTTTGGAGGATTGCGAGTTTATTGATCGTACCGACCGTTGCTAAAGACAGACCACGCGTTTAATTCGTTCGTTCTGTGATCAAAAGCAAATCCGTTCGTCAGTTTCCAAGATTGGCTCTCTCTCTCTCTCTCTCACTCTGTCTGTTCCTCTCTCTCTCTCTCTCTCTCTCTCTCTCCCACTCCACTTTGAATCGTGAAATTGACGCATCTGCGTGTTACTGACGCCATTGTCGTCCTCATCGTCGTCGTCGTCGTCGTCGTCGTCATCATCGTCTTTTCTTCCTCGTCTTCGGAAAGAAAGGGTGATACCTAATCGAATTGGAACCCCTTTTCGTCTGGCTATCCGCAGTGAAACCCTACGAATCGTAACTGGATACTACGTTATCCTTTCGGTTACTAACACGAACTTACCTACTGTTCGTTCATTTATATTCGACGTATATCACGTGAATCTTTAACGGGTTTAAAACGTCGAAAC
>NC_057702.1:3031176-3036253 GCF_014466175.1 Vespula pensylvanica | reverse complement strand
AAAGAAAAAATCAATACAAAAAGAAAAAAGAAAAGGAAGTAATCGTTTACAACTTTTATTCTCGACGAATTAAAAAAACTACACGTACACGTACACGTACATACACAGAGAAAGAGAAAGAGAGAAAGAGAAAGAGAGAACGATTCTCTTCGATAAAGAAAGAAGAGAGAAAAAAAAAGAAACAAAAAATAAAAAATGAAAAAAGAAGAAGAAGAAGAAAAAAAAAGAATCAAGAGATCCATCCGTTCGTCAAGAGAGATAGTCCCGTCCGAAAAAGAAAAAAAAGAAAAAAAAAAAAGGAAATAATTTTTTCTATTACTCTTAGGAGGGTTTTGAATCCTCCCCCCTTCTCCCCACCCCTCCAACTCCATCGAATCTTTGCACCACCACCATCACCACCACCACCATCACCATTACCATTACCAACCAGGAAAAGCATGTTCGATGGTTCGGCTGTTTTATGGGCCACCTGTTAGAACGCACACCCTTCGCCGTTTTGCCACCTTTTGTCTTTCGCCTGTGGTTCCTCCTCCTCCTCTCCCTCACCCCCTCTCCTCTCCCTCTTTCTCCTCCTCCCCCTTCTCCACCACCTCCACTATCTCGTCGTCATCCTCCAGTAGCTTTTATAAAAGCTAAATAGGACCCGCGACACGTTGTTTCTTCTCGATCTTTTTCTCCTCTTTTGAATTTCTCTTCATAATTCATAATTCACACATTGTCCTTCACACTTCTCCCATATTGTTTTTTCTTTACTTTCCTTTTTCTTCTATCTCCTTTCTTCACGCAATATTTTATTACTCGATACGCACGCTCCTACGTAAGAACACGTGAGAGAAGAAAGGAAAGATGAGAAAATTGAAAGGAAAGGAAAGAAAAAGAAAAGAAGAAAGAAACACGTAGATACGACGAATATAGTCGTTCTTGATTACGACGAGACGAAATAAATAAATCTAGGTTATCGTATGGACGTTCGAGATGGGTAAGGATGGGGATGAGAATGTAAATGAGTAAGGGAGAACAACGAAGTCGTGTTTTACACTATTTGTTTTAAAACTAGTATTATCGTAAAGATCATCAATGAAAGAATTAGTAACGACATTAACAACTAGTGATAATAGTAGTAATAACAATAGTAGCAATAGCAGTAATAATAGCAAGGAAGTCTCGAATCCTTCGAAAAGATTCGAGGACGACCAGATTTTGTCATTTTCTACAGAGAGAAAAAGAGTGAGAGAAAGAGAGACAGAGACAGTTAGTTCGTTCGTTCGTTCAAAAGAGAGAGAGAGAGAGAGAGAGAGAGAGATATTTTCCAACTGGCACGGAAACGCGTCGGTCTCGTAACCAATTCAACGTGTCCAACCCCCTACCCTCCTCTCAAACACCCCTCTTCGAGTCGCATAGGGTAATGCAATATAACACGTGAAAGAGGGTGTCTCCTAGCAACCCTATGTTCTTCCCACCCCATTCTCTCTCTCTCTCTCTCTCTCTCTCTTTCTCTCTGTATGTACTCTCTATCTCACTCGTACTCCATGTCGACCCTAAAACACCCTAAATCCTCTGCAAGGCTAGGAATACCATCTCGCTAGCCGCGTTTCTGCAAGTTGTAGCTGCTAGATAGGTAGGTGGATAGGTAGATAGGTAGGTGGATAGGTAGATAAGTGGATACACAACTATCTACACACATATACAACGAACGAAAATTCTCTCATGTTTTCGCAGGTGTCCCGCTTAAACGATCAAATTCGATCAACGAATCAATCCATCCAGAAACGCCATACATACTACATACGCACGTTAAGAGTTTACGCAAATAAACATGTTAACAATACCTACTTCCTTTTCTCTTATTAACGGAACGAATTTCAATGCTTATCGTTTAATCCCTATACGAGAATATTTCGTAATATATATATATATATATATTTTTTTCTCTTTCTCTCTTTCTCTCTCTCTCTCTCTCTTTTACTTTCTCTCGTTTATCGAGAACTCATAAAAAGTCTTAACAAAGACTCAATTTCTTTTTTCGAGAACGAATCATAATCTCATTCGGAGCACCGTATTATCGTTCGCTTGCTACTTCTTTTCTTTTTTTTTTTATATTCGATAATTAAAAAAAAAAAAAAAAACAAAAAGAAAAGAAAAGAAAAAGAACGTAACAAAATGGTTATTAATTATTCTAAAACAGTATACATATATCTATATATATATATGTGTGTGTGTGTATGTATTTAATATTATATAACGAAGACATTTTGTTAAGCACACTGTGCTTATATCTTTCTCCTTTGTCTTTCATCGTTGTTCTTTCTCTCTCTCTCTCTCTCTCTCTCTCTCTCTTTTTGTCGTTCACTCTCTCGCTCTTTCGATTATCGAACGCAAACGAGTTTCGATTTTCAGTTCAGGGGTAGAGCCGTGAAACTTCACAAATGCTTCTCTTTCTACTAACGCGCGACAGAGAGACACAAACACGCTTCAGGCTACCATTCATCGAGCCTACCCAGTCGTGCACGCGCGCATGTCGTTTTTGCGGATATTGTGAGGGGAAGAAAGAGAGAGAGAGAGAAAAAAAAGAAAAAGAGTAAAAGAGAGAGAAAGAGAAACGACGAGATTTTCTCTCTCTTTCTCTCTCTCTCTATTTTTGGTCTCACCCGTAATCGTTCGTCGTTTTCGTTCGTGAAGTCCGTCGATTATTCTTTTTGTTTTCTTTTTCCTTTATTTTTTTCTTTCTTTTTCCTTCCCCTATCTTTTTTCTTTTTTTTCCCTCTCCCTCCCTTTTTTTTTTTATTAGCACGCGAACGCGTGACAAAAATTGTTAACTCCGACGGCAGTGGCTTTGTTCGATGTATTACAAATTTCTATGGAACGTAGGACCCATTATGGGAACGATTTCAAGTTTCTATGTATAATGTGTGTGTGTGTGTGTGTGTGTGTGTGTGTGTGTGTAGATATAGATATAGATATATGTACGTATTTGAATATAAAATTTTAAGTGCGGTTAGGGGGAGAAGGATAAGAGTGAAAAAGGATACATTGCTTATAAGAATAATGTATACGTAGACGGGTATTGGAAATAGAGTTGAACGAAGCTTTTGAGAGAAAGAGAGAGAGAGAGAGAGAGAGAGAGAGAGAGAGAGAGAGAGAGAGAGAGAGAGAGAGAGAGAGAGAGAGAGAGAGAGAGAGAGAGATCTAAAGCTTACGTATACGAGAGAAACCAATAAATAATTATTGTTTGCTTTCTTTGCTTTGCATATCCAATTCGTCGGAGTACTATTATCTATTTTTATCTTTAATTGTTTCGTCTGAAGAATAAAGAGATATTTCTGGTTTTCATTGTCTCGTAGAAAATTAATCAAAATCGATAATATATATATGTCTATGTTTGTATGTATGTATGTATGTATGTATGTATGTATGTATGTGTATGCAAGTATCCGTTTATTTACCAATCTTTCAATTCTATTCAAACAAAATTTCAATATTTGATTTCCCAAAGATCTATATGTATATACATCTATGTATATTTATATATATTAATATATACATATGCATACATATATGTTCTAATTATATCACGTTAATAATAGAATAAATAAAATTACATTCGATAATTATCATTATATTTTCTAATTTATTTCGATTGAAAAAAAAATGATATCATCCTAATTTTATTAAAACGTTTTAACAAATAAGACTTAATCAATTTATAATAAGGGGATATGTAAAATGTGTGTATCAACGACGACCATTTTCCCACGCTGGGATACCCATGATCATGTCCGAAACGTATTTACACGCGACTCCCGCAGCGACAGAGAGAGAGAGAGACAGAGAGAGAGAGAGAGAGAGAGAGAGAGAGAGACAGAGAGAGAGAGAGAGAGAGAGAGAAACAGATGCAATGATGTGTAAACCCAAGTATGGTTTACTCCTTCCTAATCCTTCACCCAACATTACGTTCAGTCTCATATAAAATTCAAGAGAGAGAGAGAGAGAAAGAGAAAGAGAGAGAGAAGGAGAGAGAGAGAGAGAGAATATATTCTGGACCATTAGACGAAACATTGTCAAAAATAAAAGAAAAATGTCAAAATGAGACATTGTCAAAAGTAAAAGAAAAATAAAGAAAAAAAAAAAAAGAGAAATAAGGAAGCATAAAAGTTATGAAATCGTCATAGACATAGAAATATACAAATAGACAGAGAGAGAGAGAGAGAGAGAGAGAGAAAGAGAGAGAATATTCTGGACCATTAGTCGAAACATTGCCAAAAGTAAAAGAAAGATTTGAAAGAAAAAAAATATAAAAAAAAGGAAATGTAAAAACTAGAAAAACACCATAGACATAGAGATATAAATAAACAAAGAGAAAAAGAGAAAGAGAGAAAGAGAGAGATGTAGGAAATACATTTCAAGAGACGAGTCATTTTCACTTGGCATACTCTCTTTTACACATTTCTATTATGAAATGAAAAGAAAAGAAACAAATACATGAATGGATTGATAAATAAATAAATAAATAAATAGATAGATAGGTAGATAGATAGATAGATAGATAGATACATAGATATTGATGGTGAATGGTTAGATGGGTGGATGAGTGTTGGGTACGCATAAGCAATGACGCTACGTTTACGGCTTTCGAGAACATCGCTCTCGCCATTATTCCATAGCCCACCATCACCGCGAATCCCCATTAAATATTTACTGCCTACCGAATCGTTCTATAAGGGCAACTTTTCCCAACCCCCAAGGGTGCCTTTTCTTTTCTCTCTCTCTCTCTTTCTATCTCTCTCTTTTTCTCTTTCTGTCTCTCTTTCTCTTTTTCTCTTGCCGTCTTTCTTTCTCTTTGTTTGTCTCTTTCTCTCTCTCCTTTTTACACACACACATATACACATTCTGTTAGAGGGACAAGAACGTAGACATAAACATAGACATTAACTACAGAGGGAAACGTCTAATCGTTGAGCTTGTCTCTCTGTTTTTGCGATCAATTCGTTGCAATTCGAGAGAAAAAGATGGATAGATAGATAGATAAATATATATATATATATATATATATATATATATATATAGAGAGAGAGAGAGA
>NC_057702.1:3023380-3031076 GCF_014466175.1 Vespula pensylvanica | reverse complement strand
GAGAGAGAGAGAGAGAGAAAGAGATGGAGATAGAAATAGAAAGAAATAGAATAGAGTTTAAACGTCGACGTCCATCGTAAACGGTATAACTGTAATTACGTCAAGTCTACTCTCATGATAAATAAAGAGAGAGAAAAAGAGAGAGAGAGAGAGAGAGAGATAGAGTCTGTTGAATGAAATCGATCGTCAGTGATAAAGTATTTATCCGTAAGTTCCCTCTCTCTCTCTTTCTCTCTTTCTCTTTTCCTCTTTTATTTTTCTTAAATCACCCATTGTTTCTCTCTCCGTATCGATTAACGACCACACAACTACGATTATTTACAACTACGGTGATGAATTATAGTAAAATTAAAAGTACTATCTTTCTGTATTTTAAAAGAAAATGAGAGAGAGAGAGAGAGAGAGAGAGAGAGAGAGAGGAATAGAGAAAGACAAGAAAGATTTGCCTCCATTCAAAATTCGACGAATCGTCGTATGCCCGTACAAATATTTGCTATATCCTTTCCACCAAGATTTCCATTAATTTCCGCCCTATTTTCAATTTCCTCGAAGACGCTTTACTTTGTCTCGAGAAACTGGCTCCCTCGTCTCTCATCTCTCTCTCTCTCTCTCTCTTTCTCTGTTTTTCCTTTTCTCATTCTAGAGGGTTCGGAATATTCGAAAGACAGTAGTAATATATATATATATATATATTTTTATTACTGTATATATACATATATATAATGTCGAAATATATAATATATGTATATATATATACACATATCTTTTTTAATAAAAATTATATATATTATATATAATATATATATATATAAAATTAAATATAAAATTATATATATATATACATATATATTTCCCTTTAAAGAAAATTATCATTCCTAATTATTCTCTTTATTCACTTTTTTGAATCCATCCATTTGTTAATTTTAAACACGGTTCTTCGTACGAATTTATGATTACTTAACCGACTATTTTATTCGAGGGATGTAATGGGGGGAGATATAGGTGGGAGTGAGTAATCGGATATATTATCGAACACATTTAAATCAATATTTCAACAAAATAATCGGTATTCGTATATAACGTACAACACATCGATAATAGAATCGATTTCGGCGCTAATGATGATTGAAGAAAAGGAAGAAAGAGAAAAAAGAAAAAAAAAAGAAAAATCTTTCAAACATTTTCATTGAATCATTGCTCGTATCTAGTTATAAAGTTAATTTCTCATTATTTTATATAAAACGTATTACGATCATAGTATTTACGAATAAATCACAGACGCAACTCTTGAGACACTTAATTATTATAATTGCAATATTATTATTATTATTAATTTATATTGATCATTTATATTATCTATCGATATTTTATCATATAAAATAATACACACACACACACACACACACACACACACACACACACATATATACATGTTAAAATAAATAGAAATGATTCATTTAGTAAAAATAAAAACAACAATAAAAACAACATTAATAATAATAATTTGTTGAAATTTAATTTGTTAAAATAATAATTTATTTTATTAATGAGATAAGTCTTACGAAACAACTTCGTCGTCCTGTCTCTGTCTCTCTCTCTCTCTCTCTCTCTTTTTCTCCCCTCTTTTTTATTTTGACGAACATAATGAGTAAATATAGAGAACAGAGAGCGTCAATTTACTTTTCCCAAGCAAAATTGAATGATCACGCCGTACTCAGTCTTTTCCTACGCCCACCGTCCCCATTCAAGTTAAACTTGTTGTAAAATAAAATTTATCAAAATAATTACTTCCAACGATAAGACTTGGTCTATAGTATTATACACACGTATCTCATTCTACGCCATTAAAGTCATCGTTCAAGTCTTGACCATGTCTGACGTTCACGAAATTACATACCTAACTCTATCTACCCTACCTACGTACCGTATCTTGTTAACAAGGAGAGACAGAGACAGACAAACAGAGAAAGAGAGAAAGAGAGAGAGAGAGAGAGAGAGAGGTTTTATTATGGAAAAAAGAAAAAAAAAAGAAAGAAAGAAAGAAAGAAAGAAAGAAACCATGCCAATGTTCAATCAACGAAAAATAAATCGTTGAACGTTCGAGGGCCCGGATTGAAAGGCTAAACCCTTCCCCTCCTCTCCCACCCCTTTTCCACCCCCCTCCTCTCCCTATCTCTCATCCCACTCGCATAAATTCGTAATCGCTACGCTATCCGAGCAGTCCGTTCGCACGAAGGTCGAATGGTTTGTCGAGAGTTTCGAGAGATCGATCGAATTTTATTTTCTCTCTCTCTCTCTCTCTCTTTTTTTTTTTTTATACGTGTACATATATGTGTGTGTGTGTGTGTGTGTGTATTTCTTTTTTATTTTTTATTGATCGATTTATTTAAAATTCGATACTGTAAATATCGATTCGTATTACGTCGATTGATAAAGAAAAAGAGAGAGATAGAGAGAGAAAGAAAGAGAGAGAGAGAGAGAGAGAGAGAGAGAGAGAGATAGATAGAGAAAAAAGAGAGAGGGAGAAAGAGAGAAAGAGATATGAGAGAAGAAAGAAAGAGAAACGATGATTCACGAAAGTGAGATTCCAGCTCTGGTGATCTCATCGTTTCTCTCTCTCTTTCTCTCTTTTTATATCTATCTACCTATCTATCTATCTCTTTCTCTTTCTCTCTCTCTCTCTCTCTTTCTCTCTCTCTTTCGTTTGGAGGTATACGAATAGGAGAAGAAACGATGGAGGAGCACAATGAACCGCGTGTGTACGCCGGATGCCAGAGTAAACTTTGGGGCTTCCTGTTCAGGCTAGAACACTCACGAGAAAAGAGTATTCATAAATATAAATTGGAGTTTGATCCGGGACATCGAGTGTTCAAAAAGAAAAAAAAAAAAAAAAAAGAAAAAAAAAAGCGGAGAAAAAAGATGAAGCAGAAGAAGAAGAAGAAGAAGAAACGTTTTTACTTCGTGTCCGTTTTTGTTTCTTTCTCGTTTTCTTCTAATTTTCTCTTTTCTTTTTTCTCTCGTTTTTCTTGCTTTCTTTTATTTTTTTTTTATTTGAAATAATCTTTCAATCGATCCTCGAAATTTCGAGGAGCTTGGAAAGAATTTCAAGCGAGATTGACAATTATTAACCGATCGACGAAACGCGAGTTGTGTTTTCTGATTTACGGTGAGTTTCGGTAGAGTCGAATTCGTGCGTTCGTTATCAGTGACTATCTTTATCAATATTGAATTTTTGAGAAAGGAGAGAGAAAGAGAAAAAGAGAAAGGAGAGAGAGAGAGAGAGAGAGAGAGATTCTGAAAAAAAAAAAATAGTTTTCAATGTTTACTCTTTTTCTTTTCCAATTCGTATAAACGAAAATTCCGAGGAGTATTTTTTCAAACATAACTTCAAAGATTATATATAATAATAATAATCGATGAAACGTGATTTACAATATCCTCGTTCAGAAATTATTTCGAAAAAAATTGAATACGAGCGTCTGTTATCAATGATTATCGATTATCTTTATCAGCGTTCAATTCGCGAGATGAGAGAAAGATCTTGGAAACTAAAAAGATCTTGCCACCTTTGATTTTTTTCCTTTTGTAAAAAATAAAAAACAATTCGTATAAACGAAAATTCCAAGGAGTATTTTTTCAAACATAACTTCAAAGATTATATATAATAATAATAATCGATGAAACGTGATTTACAATATCCTCGTTCAGAAATTATTTCGAAAAAAATTGAATACGAGCGTTTGTTATCAATGATTCGATTATCTTTATCAGCGTTCACTTCGCGAGATGAGAGAAAGAAAGAGAGAACGACAGAAAGAGAAAGAGAAAGAGAAAGAGAGAGAGAGAGAGAGAGAGAAAGAGAAGCTGATGGAGAAGAAGAAAAAGAAAGAAAAAGAAAGAAAAAAAGAAAGAAAGAATGAGAAAAAAAAGGAGACCATCGTCCGATAGGAATGCCCGCGGGAATTGAACTCTGGTTACTCTGGTTCGAAGCTAAAGTAACTCGGACCTCTGTAGGTCTCCCTTTGTCCGAATATAACTGCATTTATCTTGATTCCTTCGAGCGAATCCATTCGTGAATGGACCACGAACGATCAGTCTGTTTCTGTCTCTCTCTTTCTCTCTCTCTCTCTCTCTCTCTCTCTGTCTGTCTGTCTATTTCTTTTTCTATATTTTTTTCTTTCTTTCTCTCTTTTTTGCTCTCTGTCTTTTTTTTCTCTCTAGTTCTATTTCTCTGTCTTTTTTTTTTTTTTTTGTTTCTTTTTGTATTTTCTGTTTTCTGTTCTTTTTTGTTTTTTCTGTTTTCTGTTCTTTTTTTCTTTTTTGTTTTTTCTGTCTTTCTCTCTCACTGTTCGATTTTCTTTTCGTTGATCTTTTTCTTTTCTTTCTCTTTTTCTTTCTCTCTTTCTTGTTTCATCGCGCGTGTATTTTATAGATATTTCACGAGATTCGTACTTGGGTTTTCTCCCAATGACGAAAAACTTTCGACTACCTTTTCTCCTTCCTTTTAAATTTTTCATTCGATTTATCAAAGTTCAACTTGTTTATCCTATACCTTAGATTATATCGAAATTTAAATTAAATAAGGGAATAGAGAAATTATCTTTTTCTTTCTTTCTTTCTTTCTTTCTTTCTTTTTTTTTTTTTGATATACGAAAGAGAAAATTTATGTATATATATATATGGGTGTGTGTAATTATAATACAATATTATATTATATAATTGTATTATATAAATTTACATATATATATATATGTATGTATGTATGTATGTATGTATAGGAAAAAATTTTAAATATGAGAAAGATGAAGAAAGAAAAAGGATTTTCGATATTAAGAACTTTTAATATATGAAAAATTCTAAAATATGGGAAAGAGAAAAAGGACGAAAGAAGAAAACAAGAAAGAGAAGGAAAAGAAAAGAAAAGAAAAAGACAGAAAAAGAGAAATATCGACAAGGTACGGTCACTTCTTTTCATTGTTATTTCCCATATAATATAATAAAATATAACGAAAAATTTTCATCGAACGTCATATACAAGAAAAATCTATTGCTCTCAATCCCTTCTTTCTCTCTCTCTCTGCACGAAAACAAATTTTAGTTGGGTTGCATTTGAAAAAAAAAAAAAAAAGAAAAAGAATGAAAGATAAAAGACACAAGATAAAAGTTAAAAAGAAAGAAGAAGAAGAAGAAGAAGAAGAAGATGAAGAAGAAGAAGAAGAAGAGAAAAAAAGACAAAAAAGAAGAAAAAGAAAAACGAAACAAAAAAAAAAAAAAACTAAAGAAGAAGAAAATGTACGGTATTGGCTCGTATGCAAGAAAGATCTAAGATGCAGGAGATATAGGAAAAAGATATTGGCAGATGCTTGCTATATTTATATATGTATATATGTATATATATGTATACGTATGTGTGTGTATTTGTGGATCTTAGATCTCTCGTACGTAGTAACATACGTCGATCCCATTCGTCCACCCTTCGTTGGATATTTTCTGTAGAAGATTATATCTGTATTGCCATACGAATCCTATCCACATATATATATATATACACACACACACACACATATTATGTATACATATACATAAACAGAGAGACATAGAGATTCTCTCTTTCTCCGTCTTTCTTTTTCTCTATCTATTTCTTTTCGTCTTTCTGTCTGTCTAGTGTCTTTCTATCCTTCTTTCTATCTATCTTTCTCTTTTTCTTTTTCTTTCTTTTCTTCTTTCTTTCTTTCTTTCTTTCTATCTTCCTTTCTATCTATCTATCGTCTCTTTTTATCAAGAGTGGCTACGTGAAACATTGAAATATATCATGGAACGCGACGTCAGCTTGTGAACAATATCACGGATATACAAATATCGATTGGCAAGATGCTCGATTGAGACAGTGGAGGACAATAAAAGATGTTCACCCGAGGTGAATCGTCGTGGTAATAGTAAGAATATTCTTTTCTTTTCTTTTCTTTTTATTACATTTTATCGTACGTAATTTATATAGAAAATAAAATAAAATAAGGTAAAAGAAAATAGAAAAAGAAAAGAGAAGAGAAAAAGAAGAAGAAAAAAAGAAAGATAAAAAAAATGTTCTTTATATAATTTTTATTTACTCTCTTTCTCTCTCTCTTTTCCTGTGTATATATATATACACATATATACATATATATATATATATATATATATATATATATATATATATCGTCCATTAAGTACTCTCTTTTTAATCTCAAACAATTTTAAATTTAAAGTACCATCTCTAAATTAAAGTATCATCTTTATATGCACACAACGTTGAAATAAGAAGAAAAAAAAATAAATAAATAAATATATGTATATATATATATATATATATATATATATATTTTACGTAGACAGTATAATATAACGAGTATAATTACACTGTTGACAATACAATTTATACGATCAGAGTCATTAATGAAATGCTATCTCTCTCTCTCTCTTCCTCTCTCTCTCTCTCTCTCTCTCTCTCTCTCTCTCTCTCTATTTAGATAATATCGTTTATCATCGAACGTTTCACGTACTTATATTATGTTACAGATACGTTCTAATTCTAATCCACGTTCTCTGTACTCTCGATCGTCCATCATGGAATTGCGAAGATATCAATTGCCTTTTTCTTTCTTCTTTCATCGTATCTTCGTACGAATGTTATTTCAACCGTATTATCGTATAAATAACGTAGGACATATATATATATATATATATATATATATATATCTTTCTTTGAAACGATAAATCGTTCGAGATGTCGTTGTCCTACGTTTCCGACTGTCCAATCATATTTCTATAGTATATATACATACACACACACATATATATATATGTATATAAACGTATACGTATATAAATATATATATATTTTTTTACTTCGATCAAACGTATTTATTAATAGCATTAACAATTGTTGTATAGTCAAGAATATTCTCGATATCATTCGATAACACATACACATACACATACATACATACATACATACATACATTATACAGATACTTACATATACGTATAAAATTATCGAGAAATTTCTCGTTTTCTCCAAAACGAATACGATCGTTCTCTCATTCAACGATATTTGTTTATTCAAAGAAGATTCGAAACGAAGACTGACGGACAGACGGATAGACAGATAGACAGATAAACGGACAAACAGACCGATAGATACATTCAGAGAGAGAAACATAGAAATAGAGACAAAGACGGATACAGAGAATGAGAGACTGAGACAGAGAAATAAAACAAAAAAGACGAAGAAGATTCAAAAACGTTCGAACAAAGTTGCACGTTACGGTTTATCAACTCGAGCGCAGGATACTGGAGGGTCAAATAAACTAAATACTGACGTGACACACACACACACACACATACACACACACACTATACTACACGTACATACTATATATATATATGTATATGTATATATATATATATTTATATAAAGCTGTGTGTTGTTTACTTCGGACAGGTACGCTTCGAGAGATACGGTGAATGAAATATTAACACTTTCAGAGTCCATGGTCCGATCCACTAAAATTCATTCTCGTGGTGCAACGTGCATGATCCGACGTGGGAGCGACATCGGAGCTTCTCTGCTGATTTATTATTATACATTTCGAAATGAATCGTTCGGATTTTCGGATAAATCACACTCGAGTTTCGTTATCTCAAAGCTCGTATCTAT
>NC_057702.1:3019445-3023280 GCF_014466175.1 Vespula pensylvanica | reverse complement strand
TTTTTTTTTTTATTATTATAATATTCTAACAGATAAGCGGCAAGCAAATATCGCGATATTCGTAACTATCGTTCGAGAAATTCTTTCCTCTCGATCCTTTCTCTTTTATTTCATTTCGATTATTATTTCATAAACGATTAGATATCTTTAAGTAAAAGATGTAATTAAATAGAAGAAGAGATACGTACGGCTACACGCGAACGTTTCTTTTTAAGTCTAATTCGATTTGATCAAACGAATAGGATTAATTAAACGAAAAAAATCTATTGGTTTTCTATTTATACGTTTCACTGTTTCTTTTATCTTTTTTTTATTTTAGTTTATCAATGGCTGCTCTTTTTTATTTTTCGATGTCTGGCAGATTCGCTAAACGAAAAAAAATTAGCGGTTAGTTATCATTGATTTTATTTATTCATCAATCTTTCTTGTCTCTCTCTTACGTCTCTTTTTGTTCTTATTTTGCTTTCATTTCCTCTTTTTTCTTTTTCCTTTTTTTTTATTTTTTCCCTTATTCGAAGACAAAGAATCGCGTAAACATGTCAATGCAAATTTGCACAAGTCGTCGACGAATTTTTTTTCAAATCGTGTATAAAAACATCGAAATATCGTTTCCTTTTATTTTATTTTACCTTATCTTTCCTTTTTCTTTCTTTACATTCACATTTTTTTAAGGACCAAACGTACGTACATACATACATACATGCATACATATTTATTTCTTTTTCTTTTCTTTTTTTTATATATATATACATATATTTTTTTTAATCATACATACGTACATACATACATACATACATACATATTTATTTCTTTTCTTTTTCTTTTTTTACATACACATTTTCTTTTTTTTTTTAAGGGTCAAACATATGTATATACATACATATTTATTTCTTTTTCTTTTTTTTTTATATATATATACATATATTTTTTTTAATCATACATACATACATACATACATACATACATACATACATATATATATAGATACGTATCAAACTTATCGATTGAAATCATATAACTACATATCCATTCGAAAAATTTATATATATACATATATATATTATACACACACATACATACATATATATATATATATAGGTATATGCATTCTAAGAGAGGCACGTTTATGCGACTCGGCAAAGTACGTGCCGACTTTGAAAGCAACGTGATTACGTGCTATCGAGGCCGATAAATGACTTACTTAATTGCTCGCTTCGAGTTCGAAGCTTTGAAGCACGCCGACCGATATAGACTTCGGATACACTTCGAGAGTTCGATAATTATCTCGCCTTGTACTTTTTCTTACGCCGTCGGTCTCTTAATTATCATTCGCTCAGCACTGTCGCCATTATCCAACGACAACGACAACAACGATTATCTATCCGAGATTTTTTAAAAAAGAAAAAATAAACAAATTTCTTTGCTCGACAACGAAAACCAAAAATGAAAATTAACAGAGAATGAAAAGAAAAATAAATAAATTAATTAATTAATTAATTAATGAAAAATACAAATATTCATTTCGATAAGTATCTTTTAAAGTTTATATATATATATATATATTATATATACACACATATATACATAGAACACGTACATAACATTTACACACACATGTACGACGACAACGACAACAATTGATTATCTCTTAAAGATTTTTCAAAAATGTCTTCGCTCGATCGGATCGAAAAACAAAACAAAACAAAAAAAAAATACAAATAGAAAAAAAGAAAAATACCTAAATAAATAAATAAATAAATAAATAAATAAATAAATGAAAAAATACGAATACCTGTTTCGAAAGGTATCTTTAGACACTTACGTGCACGTTTACATATCGATATCGAATAAAATCGATATAATACCATGCAAGATTTGCAAAAGAAGAAAAAAAAAAAAAAAAGAAAAGAAAAGAAAAGAAAAAATGTAAAAGACCTTCGAATCGGCCATTAAAACTCTTTTTTTCTTTCTTTCTTTCTTTCTTTCTTTTTTCTTTTTTCTTTTTTCAATGATTTCTTCCTACACGTCCAGAAAATTATACTCAATTTTATATTCACTTTATTACTTTATCCGCCTATACGTGATTATAGTTTCACAAAATAGTTTTTCTCTATTGATCGACAGCAACTCCTTTGACTTTCAATTGCTCATTAGTGAAGACGTTAAAGAATGAAATCGTAATGTTAAGACACGAGAAAATTCCTCTGTAGAACGAGAACAGGTTTCGAATCAAATGTCAGCGCTTCTCAATTATATATATATACACACACACACTGTACACACACACACAAGCATACAAATGTTTTTAATAATAACATATACAATTTTTTAATAATACGTATGATAATAACCATTTAACGTTTCTATCTCGTATCGATTTTAATCGACGATAAATTAAAATGGATCGAATTTTTTTTTCTTTTTCTTTTTTTTTAACATAAAAAAAAAGAAGAAAAGTCGTACTAAAAAGAGAGATCAAAGGATCGTGAGAGATCAATGAGCACGGAATATCAATGAGGATAAAATGATTAATCGAAAGTAGACGTCATTGTCTTTTTTTTTATTTTTTTCCTGCTTTCTTTCTTTCTTTCTTTTCTTTTTTTTTTTTTTTTACTTTTAAGTATCTCGGTGAATGGCTTTTCAATCTCGTCTGGTATCGAAAGACCATTAATTAAAAGAAACTGTGTTAAGTATAACGTATGACTTGTAAAATGCCGCTCGCTGTACTATTATATCGGCGTTTTAATTTTCATTATTTTTCTTCTCTTTTTTCTTTCTTTTCTATTTTCTTTTTTATGCACATTTTATATATATATACACACACATATATATATATATTGATTTGTTTCAGATGAATAGAGAGAGAGAGAGAGAGAGAGAGAGAAGGTTAGAAGAATATAAATATAAATCGTGTATTGGAATGTGCGTACGTAATCGTAGTAGACGACGGTGTCACGCAAGTAGAGCTATTAATTATCCTCTTGATTCTCTCTTTAAAATGCTTTTCGACCACATATAGGGAGAGAAAATAATATCTGGCATTCCATCGTATCGATAATGCTTTAAAAGTATTTTATCAATGATCCACGTGTCGAACTACATTGAAAAGTTGCTTAGAACCAATCGTACGTGTTTGTGTGTGTATTTGCTTATTTATTAAAATGATTATATTATATTCTGTTATTATATATATGTATGTGTATGTATATATATATATATATATATTTCTTAGAAATTTTATCAATGATCAATGCTTCAATGAGGATCGATGCAAACTTCTTCGAAAACTTGATTCATATCTATGATATATATATATATTTATTTATTTACTTATTTATTTATTTATTAAAATGATTGTATTATAATATTATATATATTATTAAGAACATGTATATATATTTATTTATTTACTTATTTATTAAAACTGTCATATTATTAAGTATATATATACATATATATATATATATATATATATATATATACTTCTTAGAAAATAAACTTGGTTTGTTTAAGTCAGTAATTTGAGAAGCAAAGTGAAATAAGTATAAGTAAGTAATTTGGTCTTTGTTTACAGCATGAAGCGTCTACCTGACGGCAACCAACGATAAGATTTACACTACTTTGAAACTAAAGACAATTTTTCTAATACAATAAAATTCATAAGGTGAAGTAACAATAAATGATCATATATATACAACACTTCGTACAATTCGTCTTGACGATTCGTTTCATCGAACCATGAAAAATTTTGATTTTAAAGTTTCGCTTAGAGAAAAAGAAAAAAAAATGAATTTGACTTTGAAATTTTTCCTACCGCTAGATCTACAAAAAAAAA
>NC_057702.1:3017845-3019224 GCF_014466175.1 Vespula pensylvanica | reverse complement strand
ATATATATATATATATAAATGATATAATATAATATAATATAATAAAGATATAAATAGAAAAATATATACATATTCGATCTTTAAAATATAATTATCCAAAAATATTCACTTATTACAAAGATAAAAAAAAAAACATTGGAAGATATATCGAGTGATCATATTCTTTATTTCTTTCACTTTTCTTTCTTTCTTTCTTTTTTTTTCCTTGCGAATCAAAAGATGAGATATCATTTTTCTATTTTTTCTATTTCATTAATTAAAAATTGCCAAGAAAAAGTAATATGATCGTTCTCTCAATAATCATTTTACGAACGATGCTATCAAATATTTAGACAAAAAAATGCAGACAAATTTCATTGGTTCGTTCGTTCAATCGTTCATTCGATCGTTCATTCGTTCCTTCGTTGAAAATAAATCGGCTTGAAAGCCAGACCATGCCGGCGCCAAAGAGAATGTTTTCGTTATTTTGAAATCATCCTCTCGCGTGCTCTCATTAATACACTTCGTAAAAAGAAAAAGAAAAAGAGAGAGACAAACAAAAAATAAAAAGAAAAAAGAAAGCAAAAAAAAAAAAAAGAAAAAGAAAGGTAAAAACGAACGATGCACGCGTGCGTGTGTGCGTGCGTGACTTTTTAAATGCAAGCAAAGAGGGCCGTGCATTTTTTCTTTTTATTTTTTTTGGTCGACGTATTTCGACGTGTATCAACGACGACACAACACGACGATCACGATGATCAATGAAGATCGAGATTAATCAATATTAATGAATTATATCTCGAAACCTCGTTTCGGAACGAAATTGCTATACCTTTCCAATACTTTCTCTCTCTCTCTCTCTCTCTCTCTCTCTCTCTCTCTCTCTCTCTCTCTCTCTCTCTCTCTCTCTTTTTCTCTTTCTCTCTCTTTCTCATTTATTACACTATTTTTGTTTTCCGAGGGACCAATTTCACCTGTCGATTGCATTAATCACACCGATACTGTAACAAAATGAGAGTAAGAGGAAGCAAAAAGGAAGGGGTAGGGGTAGGAGAAAGGGAAGGGGAAGGGAAAGGGAGAAAGAGAGAGAAGGGGAGAGGGATAACACGCAAACGACACAGGTTTGCTAAGCATTACGTTATTCAAACGAGCTCACTGTGATATTTTCGCCTGTACAAATATGGACTTTCAATCGGCAATCAGCGAATCGTACGGACACCGCGAAGCGTGCATCATAGGTACCGACAGATAAACTATGTATATACTTACACATACACAAATATATATATATATATAATGTACGCATGTGTACGTATATATGTATATATCTTACGCATGTATGTATGTATTTTTGTATATATATATGTATGTATGTATGTATGTATGTATGTATGTATGTATGT
>NC_057702.1:3002066-3017745 GCF_014466175.1 Vespula pensylvanica | reverse complement strand
ATGTATGTATGTATGTATGTATGTATGTATGTATGTATGTATGTATGTATGCGAGCTGCGTATAAGCTTAACGCGGTTAGGGCTCGCAAGGGCAAATATTTAAGCGTGAGAGAGGTTAAAGCTCGCATCGATAGTGATCTTCGAAGAACTTTGATATCGTGCGAGATAAAAGTATATACGATTTGAGTACGAGTTTCTATATACGTGAGTGTTGTATGTATGTATTACGATAGGTACGTGTGCGCGTACGTGTATATGCAATTAAATGAGAGAAACTCTTGGCTTGCTATAAAGTCGTAAGCAACTATGACCTCGAGAGTAATAGTTAGCAAGCTGGTGTTTCTGTTTATTATTATTATTATTATTATTATTATTATTATTATTATTATTATTATTATTATTATTATTAGTAGTAGTAGTAGTAGTAGTAGTAGTAGTAGTAGTAGTAGTAGTAGTAGTAGTAATAGTAGTAGTAGTAGTAGTAGTAGTATTTTCTTTTTTCTTTTTTTGTCTTTTTTCGTTCTACGATTACGTGAGACCTTTTACCTCTTTATCTCTAACCTCTTTCTCTTTCTCTTTCTCTTTCTTTCATTCACACGTAATTCCGTTCGATTTTATTTTCTTTAACTTTCTTCTTCTTCTTTCTTTTCATTCGTTTCATGTCTGATAATTTATAGCAATAGAGAGGATCATTTAATCGTTTAAAGATCTCGTAACAACGTAGTAATACGAATTCGATGATTGAACATTATTTAAAAAAAGATCGAGAGATCTGGACTATTTAAAAAGATCGACGAACTTGAAATCGAACCTTTTTACTTCTTGTTTTTAATCTTAAAGAAGAAAAAGGAAAGAAAAAAGAAATAAATAGATACTTCAGTCTTTTCTTTTTTTTCTTTTTTCACTACGTCACAAATGTATTCGCCGAACGACACACACACACACACACACACACACAAATGTATACAAACGTAGGACGCAAGGTAATTTAATCGGACACGTTTATTTCTTCCCTTCCATCGTTATTTCCATAACATAACATTCAAGGAGAATACCTGTATCCATCCAACCAACCAAGCAACCAACCAACCAACAAACCAACCAACCAACCAACCAACCAACTTAACCATCCAACCAACCAAGCAACCAAGCAACCAACCACGTTCGTCTCTTCATTGTGTTTCGCGCGTGTGTTCGACGAGCTGCACGCGAGTGCAGCTGCGCTGGAAAGAAATTTTTAAACGGCTGAGGCAGGTGATAGGAACGCATATGCCCTTTGTACAGACATTCGCCGGTCCCTTATAAACTCTTCTTTCTTTTCTTCATTCCCACTACATGGGTCCTCTCTCTCTCTCTCCCTCTCTCTCTCTCTCTCTCTATCTCTCTCTGTTTATTTCTTTCTCTCAGTAAGTTTTCTGCTGTTTGAATTTTTAACGGAGTCATTCAACGTTCAGTGAGCCCACACACGTAATATGTACATATGTATGATGTATATCTAAAGATATGTAAGTAATATGTGTGTGTGTGTGTGTGTGTGTATACATGCACATTAATTAACAAAAGTTAAGAAACGAAGTAATCGTTCGGTCATTTTTATATATTCTTTATCTTCCGAAATACATTGGTCCAAACTAAAAATAGCATAATGAGATAACATTTCATACATCGATAAACAAGTCTTTGTACGTGCATATTCGAAAAAGAAAATATTGTTTATTGAAAATATGAAATGTTACAAAGATAAAGAATATATAAAAATCACCGAACGATTACTCTGTTTCTTAATTTTTGTCAGTAAATAATACATACACAAACATATACATTTAGACACATATATTCTTTTCTATTCATTTTTCTTCTTTGATTTTTTCTATTTTTTTATTTTTTTATTTTTAATTCTTTTCTTCTCTATAATTTAATAATAGATAGATAGATAGATAGATAGATAGATAGATAGATAGATAGATAATAACATGGATGGAATTAAATAGCAAGAGTTAATACTGTTACGTGTTCGCTAGTACGTGTTTAGTTTTTTCAAAAGATCAAACAAGACAAAAAAAAGCAAAGTGTGAGAAAGAAAGAAAGAAAGAAAGAGAGAGAGAAAGAGAAAGAGAAAGAGAGAGAAAGACATAGTGTGTATATGTGTAGAAGACCGATGATGCATCATAATCGCGAAGCGAAACAACACTGTTCGCGGTTTCCGCAACCGCAGGAAACGCTTCGGGCTTCGTGTATTCAAGAAATAGAGAGATACAAACAGATATATAGATAGATAGACAGAGAGAAAGAGAGAAAAAGAGAGAGAGAGAGAGAGAAAGAGAGAGAGAAAGAGAGAGAGAAAGTATCGAGTAAGAGAAGGATACTGATATCGTCCTTCCAACGCAGTCGTCGGCTCCTGCTTTTGCGCTTGGGTTTACACGTGGCTTCGATGTAAACCTTCAACCGGTGGGAGTTTAATTTGAGAGAGAACCCGCGGCCGGGTTCTATCTATCCGCACCCGCCACCGACAGAGTCAGCTCGCTGGAAAACCGCAGAATCCGCCGTGCGGACACTCCAAATCCTCTGAACCAACGTTCCTGTTCAACGAGATGAACAAGGATATATATATATATATATATATATATATATATATATAAGTAGTGTATGAGAGAGAGAGAGAGAGAGAGAGAGAGAGAGAGAGAGAGAGGTGTGTTGGAGTGAATGGAGAGGAAAACCGACATGTCGGTGTTCCTTTACGTCGTTTTCTACGTGTATCAAAGTTTAATGGAACACGATTCTCTCCTCACGTGTGAAAGAGAGAGAGAGAGAGAGAAAAAGTAAAAAAGGAGAGAAAGGAATGAAGAAAGAAAAAGAAAAAAGATGTACGATAAGAGAGAAAAAGAGAAGTAAGGTAGATGGAATTTTCTTTTTTTTTTTTTTTGTTATTTTGTTATTATTATTATTATTTTTGTTTAACACGATCGAATGTTATATAATTATTTATGTACACCTATGTATATGTGTGTGTGTGTGTGTGTGTGTTAGATGTGGTTTTAGAAGATTGGGTATGATATTATGTAATAATTGAATTTGTTAAATTTATTATTTTCGTTATATATACGATGGAATTAGCACGATAGAATTTTTGTTTTTCGTTGATTTGTTCGTGATGATAGAAGAAAGATGAGGAGAGTCTTTCTTTCTTTCTTTCTTTCTTTCTTTCTGTCTGTTTGTTTGTCTGTCTTTTTTCTTTGTTCTATTCTTTTTTTCTTTCTTTTTTTTTTTTAATAAATTTAGAAATGAGAGGAAATATCTAATGGAACGTTGAACTCGTCGTTTAACGATTGCACGCTGGGATAATCGAAAGTAAACGTAGTTTTTGGTTTAACGCGTCTACCATATTCGAGAGAAAAGGAGAGAGAGAGAGAGAGAGAGAGAGAGAGAGAGAGAGAGAGAGAAAGAAACGTATGAATAAATAAATAGAAAGAAATAGAGATAAAAAGAAACAGATAGATAGATAAAAAGATAAAGAAAGAGAGAAATACGTATACATACACGTGAATATACGTATATATAAAAATATGAATTAACTATCACTAACAATTTATTATATGAATAATCATTAATAACGTTAATGTAAAAATTAATGAGATATTATAATTAAATGACAGTAATAATTGGATAATTTACAATTATTACCACGAACCTGATATTCATACACACACACACACACACACACACACATATTTCCAACAAATATAAAGTAAGTTTGTTTACTTTTACGATGAATCGTTTAACTACATTCTCGTCGCAAGTAAAAAAGTAAGTAAATAAATACTATATATATACGTTGTCTGTCTGTACCGTTCGATTGTCTGTCTACTAGTAGAGTATAATATAGTAGAGTATAAGTAATAAACCTTCTTGTAATAATCGCTAACAAACATTATCCTCGTACGTTAATGTCTCGTATATAAACTTTATATATTGTATGTTATACGATGTAACCTATATTATTACAAACGCATTTATTCTCACTGTTCTATTCTTTTAGATATATATATATATATATTTTTGTAATACTTTTTCTTTTTACTTTTTTTTTTTCTTTTTCTTTTTCTTTCTCAATCACTCGTTATCATCATTTTCCTCTCTAATATACTGTACTTCGCTTGTTAGGTTTCAAAGAGAACGAGATGAATGTTTAATCACGAAAATCATTTAAAAAGAAAAAAAGTCTTATGTGAAAAGAAAAATGTGTGAATATATATATATAGAAGTGAAGGTATAACGTTGACGATATATTAATTATATTAGAATATATATATTCTTTTTTTATTTTGTTCTCTTATGTATCGTATAAAATAAGATAATAAGATAAACAATTTTTATATACTATATTTATGTAATAAATATAGAATATATATATATATATATATATATATATATATACATGTGTGTGTGTGTGTATGTGTTGTTGAAGAAAATATCCGTTTCGAAAACGAAGTATGTATAAGACACCAATATTCATTTATAAAAAAAAAAAAAAAAAAAAAAAAAATAATAATAGAAAAACGTTTCTTTATATATTGCAAATTTTTCTTTTTTTTTTATATAATGAATATTACATATCTCTTTTTTATTTGAAATATTCAAACGATCTTTATTAGTTTTACGATCTAATGATACATATCTAGTACGTAAGATACATAAATATGTATATTTATCGTAGATTTACGCAGATTATTCCTAAGTATCGATTATTATTAATGTACTCATTTATGTATTATATATATATATATATATATATATATATATATATATGTACGTATGTATGTACGTACATAAACACGTATAAAAAGTAATACATGAGGAATAAAGAAAATCTTTGTTTTAAAAGAACGTTTACGATTGGAAGCAGTAAAGTATGTATAAGAAAACAACATCTATCTACGTTCCTATTTAGTGTATTTTGTCGAGTTATAGATCGTAGATAAAGAATAGAGCAATAACCTTATTTATGGAAATAATATCGTGTCTATGGTTCTCAAATCTAATCGATTCTCTCGACGTAGAATATTTTTCGATATTATCAAACATTTTTACAATATTTCAAATGATATATATATATATATATATAAAATATATAAATATATAGATATATATATATGTGTGTAAAATTATTTAACTTAAAAGTTTCTAAAATTGTGAATCATTAAACAAAAAAAAAAAAAAAAGAAATAAAAAGAAAGAAATTTTTGTTTAACATTTAACAAATTTGTAAAACATTTAAATATTTTTTAAAGATTTTTCTTTCTTTCTTTCTTTCTTTCTTTCTTTCTTTCTTTTTGTTTAAGAAACGATTATCAAACGCAAAGTTTTAACATTCTTTTCTTTTCTTTTCTGTTTTTGTTTTTGTTTCTTCGGAGATAAAATAAAACTATAATTTTCTGCATTACGTTTCAATCTTCTTAAGTACGAAATGTTACGAAATGAAGGAGTTATTCGTTTGTGTTTCAAAACCTCGTTTTCTGGAACACCGTTTGCACGGCGCTATTATTGCAATGAATTGAAATATATCAAGTAAAAAATCTCGATTAATTATTTCTACCAACGATAACGTATTAAATAAAATTTTCTATTATTACAGAAATGCAAGTAGTTCGAAATTGAAGAGATTTATCTTTATTAAGGGGGGAAAAAAAAAGAGAGAAAAGAAAAATTACGTAAGACACACTTTAGAACGATTTCATACATATAGAATAATTTTTTCTAAAATATGAATTAAAATTACGAACGTCTAATAACGAAACATTTCAATCCGTGAAACGTAATTTCGATAGAAGGTGATAAAAAGAGAGAGAGAGAGAGAGAGAGAGAGAGAGAGAAAAGAAATAAGAAAAATAAAAAAGAGAAACTTTAATGATATATTCCATCCACGTATAAATTACTATAATTTTGTTAAACGATCGAATTTTGGTAAGGAAAAAAAAAAAATATATCGCTATTTACGCGATGCTCCATATTACATAATTCATTGATAAAATTGAATTAGAAATAAATAAATAAATAAATAAATAAAAAAGACAAAAAAAATCAATTTTTTTTTAACCACCACAATGATTTCATGAAGCTTGAAATTAAAATATTTAAAATTACTTAATACTATTAATTTCGTACGTATCATTTATTTAATGATACGTAAGATTACGTATCTCTTATTTATTTAAAAGAGATTTAAAAGATTTAGTTCTATAACGTGATAGGAATAAAAGATAAATAGATAATTAGATAGAGAGAGAAAGATAGACTGAGAGAGAGAGAGAGAGAGAGAGAGAGAGAGAGAGAGAGAGAGAGAGAGAGAGAGAGAGAGAGAGAGAGAGAAAGGGAGAGTGGGAGTGAGAGAGAGAGAGGGAGGGAGGTAGGAAGGGAGGGAGAGAGTGTATAAAAGGGTAGTTGACCCTCTTTGTGAATCAGCTGTTCGGACTTGTCGTTATATCAGAGAGTGTAGGTTAGGTAGAATAGGTTATGTTTCCACCTTTAGCGGCGAATTTCAAAGCATACCACGATAGAAAGAGAAGAAGATAGTTCTGGCATCCGAAAGAGAAAGAAAGACAACTGTAGAATCTAAAAGAGTGGGAAAGAATGAGAAGAGGGGGTTAGGAGAGTGAGGAGACGAGGATAGAAAGAGAAAGAAAATAAAGGAGAACAAACGCGTGGGAGAATTTCGTTTCGGGGGTGGTGGTGCTCAACCTTTTCACTTCATTTAAATACGCGGTTAACGAAAATATTTTATTTTATTTTATTTTATTCATTCATTCATTCATTCATTCATTCATTCATTCATTCATTTTTTTTCCGAATTGTTTTTGGTCATCTTTTCGATCTTTCGAAAACATTTATCGTTAATAAAATGTTTGTTTCGTTTTTTTTTCTTTTTATTTTTTATTTATTTATTTTTTTTTTTACTTTCAATTCGCCTAATCTCGAAATGTTAAATATAACTTTTGTGATATTTCGTAAAATTAATTCTCTATGAATGAATATATATATATATATATATATATATATATTCTTTTTAAATTATAAGAAATATAATTTTTATAATATCGATTTAATATAGATATAATTATATATTATATAATATTTCAAGCGATTGTCCGAGAGAAAATAATTCATATATTGATGATAATTGATCGTTTGAAAGAAATTAAACGTGAACGATAGTAATGAGATAAAGATTTTCATAGAAAATACATAAATAATATTTCATTTCTCTATTCATTTTTTTTTAATTTCTTTACATAAATAATCTCGTTTTCTAGGAGTCTCTAGATTAATCCTTTTTATTCTTATTTTTCTTCTTTAATTTGTAATCCTTCTTCTACAAATCTTAGCATTACATTTAAAACTATAATCACAATAAAAAACAAAGAAAAGAAAATGAAAACAACATATATCGAGTATTAATAAATCATTAATTAATTAAACTGTTCTATTCGAAATAAATCATATTACGAATCATACATCTAAACGAACGATCAACGAATTTCGTTAATTGTATTTATCATAGCCAACACCGATCCAACATTCATTGTTTTAATCTACGACGACGACGTACACGTAATAATACTTTGCAAACTATGCCACTTGACCTTCACAATTGATTCGAATAGTCCCTGAGAGCAAACCCGATATATAAAACTCTCGAAAACTTTCTGTTGAGCGAGCGTGTCTCAGCGAAATTAAACGAATTAAGAAAACATCTCTATATCTCTCTCTCTCTCTTTCTCTCTCTCATTCTCTCTTTTTCTATCTCTCTCTGTTTGTCGCGTAATTTATAGCGTCATCACGCCTTCGTATATATCTCTTTCGTTTCGTTTCGTTTTTCTTTTCTCTTTCCTTCTTCTTATTTCCTTTCACATACCACGCGTGTATTATTACACGAGGTTAATTAGCTTTAATGAAATTAAACGTAATTAGAAAATATATGTCAATTAAGACGACAGTAATATGTCTCAATATTTGTATCTAATCGCAATTTTTGTTTTCTTTTTTTTTCTTTTCTTTTTTTTTTTTTTTTTAATAGATTTAAAAATTCTTCGGATATTAATCAGATTTAATTACGAGTTTAGAAATATATAGTTTTGATCATTGTCTGGAGTATGTTCGAACTGTCAAACACCAATTACACATACACACACACACACACACATATATATATATATATATAATATAAACAAGTAGAGTTCAAATGGTTATACTAGAAACTTTCACGCGTATGTTTAGGTATGAATAATTAACATACGTTTAAACTAACTTTCTATTCGCAAGAATGACAGATAGTAATTGATCGTAGAAACTTCGATTATACGATTCAAATCGTATTAAGTTAATTATATCAAAGTTATATATCGAATCGTGAATATTTACAACTAATATGACCGTCTTATTCTTTTTATTCTTCTTTTTTTTTTTTTATTCTACAAATATTTCTTGCTCGTTTGAACAATCGATGTAATCATTAATTCGTAAATAACAACGTTTTCACGCATCGTTTTGTCCCGATAAATTTTCTCCGTTCGTAATAAAACGTTGTCTTGTGTTTATCTTCGCGTGAAATAAAAAAAAAAACAAAAAAACAAAAAAAAAAGAAAGAAAGAAAGAAAGAAAGAAAGAAAAAGAGAGAGAATTTCTTACGATCGATCTACGATAATTAAAATATTAACGGTATTAATGTTCTTCCAGGGGATTTCGTACGAAGTAATTGAAAAATTCCTTTAACGATTAATTACTATGTTTTAATTAAATGAAGCGGCAAAAAGTAGATTTAATTAATATCACACTTAATCGTGTCAATTTATAATCCGTTTTTCACTTGTAATTATTTGACTGAAGCTATTATCCTCTTCTCTTTCTCTTTTTTAATTAATCATTCACGAAACAGTCGGTTGTACGAGCCAATCGTTTTAATCCTTATTATTCAATCATGATTAATAAATTTATATTTAATTATATAATAATAAAAAAAATTATATGTATATATAAATATATTAACTAATAATCAATTATAATATATATATATATATAATATATTATATCAATTATATAGTATATAATAAATGACATATATAGCAATAATAAATTAGATAATATATAATTGATATATATTAATTATATTATATAATAATTTAATTAATATATTATATTATACAAAGTAATTTTTTTATATCTTATTAATCAATCATAATTAATAATTTTATATCTATATAATAAAAAAGAATATACATACATACATACATACATACATACATACATATATATATATATATATATATAGAAAAAGAGAAAAAATAGAGGTTAACGTGTTGAGAATGTTGCGTTTAAGAAATTGGACGTAGTGTCAAAGGGTAGCCGATTAGATTTAATTAAACGCTACGCGTGAATGTAAGTTGCCTTTCGTCTTGCTCTCAACCCCTTCCACCATCACCACCACCAGCACTAACCACCCCGCTCTACCTCACCACGTGGGATCTGTTATATGCAAATTATATTCTAACGAAGTCTTGAACCGTGCTACAACAAAGACAGACCTGTAATTAGTTCCCAGAGAGAGGATTTGTCATCGTACCTTTTACGTATAAAAGGTACCTCGTACAACTACTATTAAATATTATTATTCGCCAACCTCTTCGTGGATTATTTCTTGTTAGTTTCATTAAGATCAAACAAATATATATTTTTTAATCCTAATTATATGTCGATATATTTCTATTATAGACGAGAACGGAATAGAAATTTACCTTTTATTGTTACTATTATTATTTATATATTCTTTTATGTTTATATTTAGAATTCGTTCCTTTTAAATATTAAATGCCTTTGGTAATAATAGTATCTATTAAATACTTAACAGTATTCAATTCATCTATTAAATTCGTTTCGTCGTATTAAATTAATGGGTCAATTAAATACGTAATAATATTTCATTCGTTTCCTGAATCATTTCTTCTTATAAAATTTATTATTATTGATATAACGTTTATGATACTATTTTTTATATTCTTCGATATAATTTTATGATCACATTTTCTTCGCTATTCCTATTTGATTATTATTATTACTATTATTATTATTATTATTATTATTATCATTATTATAAAAAATAACGTTAATAATATCGACAATAAAAAAAAATGGAATAATATTTATATATATATAAAAAGAAAAAAAAAAGGAAAAAAAAGAGGAAAAATCGAACACCCTCCTTTCATAACAATTTTTATATTTATAACATCCACATAATATTATTATCATTTATCTATTTCACAATAATAATAATAATAATAATTATTATTATTATTATTATTAGTGTTATTATTATAATTACTCTTCTAACAATAATAACAACAACAATAACACATCACTCTAATAATACTTACAAAAAAAAAAAAAAAAAAGAAAGAAAAATAAAAGAAAAAAAAAAAAAAGAAGAATGAAAATAAAAAGGAAGTCGAATACATCGTCTTAGCGTGTAAGAATGGTGTCTTATGTTCGATGTAATCACGGTACGAAAAAGGAAGGGAATATAAGGAAGGAGAAAGAAACACGAGAAAAAGGAGATAAGAGCAACAAGAAAAAGGAAACATGGCGTGAAGTTCTCTGGACGAACGGCGCCAGACCGGCAGCAACAACGACAAAGACGACAACGACGTAGACGACGACGTAGACGTCGACGTCGACGACATTGGCAATAGCAGTAGCCAGTAGCAGTAGCAGCAGCAGTAGCAGCAAGCATCTTTTTTACTTTTTTCTGTTCTTTTTCTTTCCTTTTTTATTTTTTGTGTTTTTTTTTTTTTTTTTTTTTTATTTTATTTTCGTCTTCTACTTCGCAACCACGTCTGCTGATTCTTCTTTTTCTCCGTCTCTTTCTCTGTCTTCCTTTTTTCTCTCTCTTTTTGCTCCGATTCTCTTTTCTCCTCGAAATATAACGTAGATTGTAGGTGGTAGACATTATTCGTGGAGTCGTCTTCTCTTCCTCGTGTCAAAGATGAAACTTTTTATACCGTTAGGAAAAAGGACAAAATAGAAAGAGAGAAAGAAATACAAAAATATATATATATATAATATATATATAAAAGAATATATATATATATATGTACGTATGTATAATATAAAAGAAAATATAATATAATATAAAACTAAAAAAGAATAAATATATTATTATTATTATTATTGTTGTTGTTATTGTTGTTGTTGTTATGCACCATTTTAATGATACTTATAGAAAAAAAGAAAAGAAAAAAAAAAAGAAAAAAAAATTGAATAAAGTCAAATACATCGTCTTTTTATAACATTTTATCTACGACGTTCGAATAACATTCGAAAGAAAGAAAAAAAATCTTTTTTTTTTTTTTTTGCTGAAAACGTACGATCAACTTTTTTCGAACTTTTATTATTCATTAATATCATTTGTCATTCCCATAAAATAATTAATTAATTAATGAACGAACGTATGAATTATAACCGACAATACGAAAACGAAAAATTCCTTTTCGAAAATTTCCAAAGAGGAGATTAAAATTTACGAAAAGAATCTTTGAAACTGTAATGAAAAAAGAAAAGATTATTAGATTACAGAACGAAAAATAATCGAACCTTCTTTAATTTATCTATCTTATAAAAATTTTATCTCCCATCGTTCGATCATCATCGATCTTACGAAAAATCTATAAATATTATTATACGATATTATATATTATATATAATACGATATTACATATACGATATTATTATAATAAATATTATATGAAATATCGAGCTAGGAAAATGAAGAAATTTTGTTCTTTTAATTTTTTGACAAATTGGAAATCTCTATCAACAGATAGAAAGCTTTATTATCAAGGAAGATAACGATACTGATCCGAGGATAATAAATATTGATCCTTGTGAATCCTCGTTCAATAACTTTTACATCACGTAGATACTCGAATAAGATAGATAGAGTTATATGCAGCTATGTTGCTATTGCTATTGCTATTGCTATTGCTATTGCTATTGCTATTGCTGTTGCTGAAGCTATTGCTAAAGCTATTGCTGTTGATAGGAACGATCGACCAATTGAATCATCGTCTATCGTGATTGCATCTAACCAGGAACCAACAGCAGTCCAGATGGATAATTAATTTGCTATTTCCATCCATCCACCCTCCTCTATCATCCTTCCTCCCTTATCGTCCTTCTACCCTTGGAATCATATTCAGTTAATATTCGAATCGAACGGTTTAAACCGTTTAATTTCAACTCGCTCATATTTTCGTTTAGCTCCATCCTTCGTTTCTTCAACCATTTCATTGTACGGATCAACCGTACTAAATTAGAACTTTTTGATTTGTATGAAATTTGCAAATTTTCGAATCATCGAAAATATTGAATCGTTGTATTAGACCGTTTATTTTTGAAAGGGATTAACAGACGAATCTATTTTTTGTAATTTCGACAAAACGAAAGATTAATTTATCGAACTTTACGTAGTTTGTTTTATTCGTTAATTATAAATCGAACTAAGTGTTGATATTTTTTTAAGATATTAAATATACGTTATAATTGGAAAGTTATAAATGAAAAAGTTTAAATTAATCGCTAATTATGTTACGAATGAAAAATCACTTTGAATCAATCACTAATTATGCGATAATTGAATCATGTAATTAATGTGGATTATTAATTATGTATGTCAAAATTAAATTAATCATAAATTATGTGATATCTCGTTTAAGAAAGAAAATGGAGTTTACATCACTTTCAAAGTAAATGGACCATGTTTTCTCTGTAGAATGTTCTAACTGAGAGGATTGGAGATGATCGATGTTTTTCAATTTTCAAAAAAAAAAATATTATTAAAAAAATTAGATTTTATAGTACGATCACTTATTTTGTACGATTACATCATAAGATTTATATTTTCTTTTCTTTCCTTTTTTTAGCGCGATTGAAATCGAACGATTTCACTAATTTTTTTCTATCGTTATAAACTTTGTATTTATCATACGATTTTCTATTTATTAAATCGTTAATTAACGTTTGTAAAATAATCGATAAAATAAAATATAAATCGTCCGAGTTGAACATTTTCACGGAATTTTTTTCTTCTTCTTTTCAACCTCGCGTATTAAAAAAAAAAAAAAAAAAAAAAAAAAAAAGATTTTTTCATTCCATCCAAAATTCATCCCTCATCGTCCCATTCGTTCTATTCGATTAATCAAAAATTCACATACTTTTCTTCGCTTTTCATCCTTAATCATGTAATATCCATTCGAATAAATCATTTCAATGTTCTCTAACAATTATGAAAAATTCTTTTTCCATTTTTTTTTTGTTTTGTTTTTTTTTGTTTTTTTCTTTTGAAACATTAATATTAATCGTCGACGATTTAAACGATATCCTTTCAAAGCGATGAAAAATTCTTCATAGTAAATATTTCAAATGATTTTAGAGAAATGGTCCAGCACAGTATCCTATCAATCTGTCTATCAATCTATCTATCTATCAATCTATATATATATATATATATATATATATATATATATATATATATATATATTTTTTCTTTTTCTTTTCTTTCTTTCTCTTTTTATCTTATATGCCATTCGAATGAACCGAACGAATGAACCGAACGAAAGAAAAGTCACCAGCAAGACGGCAATAAGTTATACGGCGCCCTTCTGGCGATAACACTCGATTATGGCGTTCACTGCACACTGAACCGGACCACCATTGGATGCTACTGGACCTCTTATGGCTTCGATGAAATCATTTAAACCGAATGCCAACGTCCCTTGCTATCCCCTTTCCCTTCTTCATTACTTGGTCGATATAGAAACTGCGCTGGATAAACGAGCTCCAATGTATCGATATATTTTCCTTTTATCTTGTTTTATTATATGTATATGATATATGAATATTTGTATATATATATATATATAATATATAAAATAAATTGTAATTATAGATAATATATAAGTAATATAAACGAGCTCTATGAATGTGTCGATATATTTTCCTTTTATTTTATTTTTATTATACGCGTATAATATATGAGTATTTGTGTGTGTGTGTGTGTGTGTGTGTGTATAATATCTAAAATATAAAATATTAATAAATTGTAATATATATTATAAATAATATATAAGTAATATAAACTAGCTCTACGAATGTGTTACTATATATTTTTCTTTTATTTTACTTTTATTATATATATATATATATATATGATGTATAAAATATAAAACATTAATAAATAAATAAATATAAATTGCAAATAAATTACATATAATTAATTATACCTTCGAAACCACAATAATAATAATTATAACAACAACAACGATAAATATTATTAACATTAATATAATAGGATTTAACTCTGAAAAATTTTGTTCGAATTTATAATAAATAGTCGAAAATCAATGTAATTTTATCAAGCTATCGTTAAACTTCGTTTTCTATTTCAATCAATACCATCGGTATCGCTCATCCAAACATCCCTTTTCCCTTCCCTTCCCTTATCCCTCTTATCTCTCCTCGATCCCACATTGATAGGTACTTCGAAGAAATATTTTATCAGATACGCCATCATCAAAATTCGTGTTTCTCCTCTCGTTAACGATCGCTCGATTTATATAATATACATACATACATACATACATAGAAATATATGTACGTATACATACATACATATACAAACATCAATTCTCACGTTCTCTTCTGTTCATAAAATCATTATACGTAGGTATGTTAATTTTCTTAAAAATCCTGTTTTAATTTATACAACTAAACTTCTTGTACGTTCTTAAAATATGTACACTTATTATCGAGTATATACTCTTATCTTCTTGTAACATCACAGTAAAGAGAAATTCCCATTTCTTTTAAAAGAAAAGAAAAGAAAAAAAAAAAAAATAAAATAAAAAGAAAAGAAAATAAATAAATCTCATTTTTCGTCCATCTTTTTCTTTTCTTATTTTCTCTCTCTCTCTCTCTCTCTCCCTCTCCCTCTCTCTTTCTCTCTTTGTCGGTCTTTCTCTAAAAAAAAAAAAAGAAAAAAACAGAAAAGAAAAGAAAAGAAAAAAAAAGAAAAAGAAAATGAGATATCGCAAGGATTTAAGGCTTACCTTTTTCGGTAGCTGTCGCCTAAGACGGAAAAGATTTAAAGGGTACGTCTTAATTCATCGTAAAACAGTTCTTAACAACGTCGTAAAATTTCTCGTATTTTACTTATAACATACCGACCCCCGAACGAGCTTGCCACTCTCACATTTTACGATGTTAAACCCCCGTACCCCACCCCCAATTACCATCAACCATTGCCACCATTGCCACCATTGCAACAACCACAACCACGATCGTCACCATTATCCATCACGATTTTTCAACGGCCAATCCTTTATGCAATCTTACTCGCATAAATCGTTATTAATTACGACAAAAATATTTCTCGTCTTTTGCAATCAATGACGTATTTATTTCCTGACGTATATATATATATTTTTTTACGATAAATATTATAAATACGAGAAATATATATGTATATACAATAAGTATAATATATAGGTACTAGTAACACTTATGTATAATAAGTACAATATTACGATACGTAAAAGTAATTATACTTATATAATTAATATATATATATATATAT
>NC_057702.1:2997535-3001966 GCF_014466175.1 Vespula pensylvanica | reverse complement strand
AAAAAAAAAAAAGAAAGAAAAGAAAACAATAAAAAAAGAGAACTCGGTCGCTAAACATTCTTCACGGTGGGATTATTCGAGTGGTCGTAAACGTCATATATGCACAAACATCGCGTTTAGAAATATAATCCTTGAGTTTGCTCGTAACCGCGAGAAGAACGCTGGTTGTCGGCTTACGAGAATTGTCTTTCTCTTTCTCTTTCTCTCTCTCTCTCTCTCTCTCTCTCTCTTTCTCTTATTTTTTATTATTTTTTTTTGTCTGTCTTTGCGTGCCTCTGTCTCTTTCTCTCTTTCTACGTTTTATCGTCCATATTTCCTTTTTTAATACGAGTCAGTTACGTTTCGAACGAGCCGGACGACGTTTCGCGTAAACACAAAGATTAAAAGATAATTCAATTTTATTTAATTTTAAAAATGATTAAAAATCATTTTGAAAGAGTCACGGATCAGATTTGATCAATTGGACTTTATATTTAATCTATTGTTAGTCGTAATAATCTTGTCTTTATTTTGTCTATGTATGTTATATACAATTTCGAAATCGAAATTTTAGTTCAATTTATATTTGATTTATATTGCAAATGTAATTTATTTATATTTATAAATCATTTATATTTAAATATAACTTCAATATAAATTAATTATATATCAAATATATATATATATATATATTTATCTGCGTGTACATAAATCAATTTATTTTATCGTAACTTTTTCACGTGCTCATTAAACTTTTCGATTAATTTCTTTTTCATTTATTTACTTACTTATTTATTTATTTATTTATTTATTTATTATATATTACCTTTTCGTATCATTTCAATACTGCAAGCGTACGAAAAGTTTTTTCCGATTTCAAAAAGAGCGAAAGGGAAAAAAAAAGGAAAAAAGAAAAAAAAAAGAAATTAATTAACCAGTCTAAAAAGTTTTCGAAAAAACCAAAAAAAAAAAAGAAGAAGAAAAAAAAAAGAAAAGAGAGTAAATGATTTTTTCGAATCACTCGAGAAAAACTTTCGACTCACGTCTGAAGAGAACTTTCGATCTAGCAAAGAACTTTTCGTGTACACCCTATGTATAAACACACACACACACACACACACACATATTTCAAAGAAATGTATGTAATTGCATGCTCGTTTTCTATCTATCGCGTCGCTCGAATTTATTTCTCGAATTTTATTCGGACAACGTCAAGTGTTATTACTCGCTGATCGTTTACGACAAGCCAACAACCGTACCGATGGTTTTCAACTCGACGTAGTTCGTTTACGAATAGAAATACATAGAAATAGACACAGAGAGATAGATATGAAAGATAGATAGATAAATAGATAGATAGATAGATAGATAGATAGATAGATAGAGATAAATAGATTTTAGCATCATATCTTTGATTGAGATATTCAATTATTTCAACAGATCTCGATCACAAACCTGTCCCGTTTTATATTCCATTAAATTTCAATATGACCGATAAATAAAATCAATTTATATATACGCGCACACACACACACACATACACACACACATACACACATATTTATATTTGTATCTTGATCGTATTATACAAATAAAAATCTTTTATTCTCGATTTATTTTATACACGAAATAGACCACACGAGTATTTCTTTATATTCGACGACTTTATATACGAAATTGAAGAAGATTCGAAGAGACGATGGAGTCGAAGTGACTAAGGGAGGGGGTAGTAAGAGTGGGAGGTGGGAGGTGGAGGTTTACAAGAAGAACTGAACTATGGTGTTTCGCATTTATCTCTTTCTCTCTTTCTCTCTCTCTCTCTCTCTCTCTCTCTCTCTGTCTCCACACATACATACAAACATACATACCTACATATATATATATATATATATATATATATATATATATATATCTTTCATCCTTCAATCACCCTCCCAACTCTTCTTCTCTTTCCCCTCCTTCACCCCCACCCAGACTTCACGTAACCCCCCTACCGTTTCACCAGTCCCGTATTTGCCGTATTTGCCTCGGGCGACCACGAATAGGGTGAGAATGGAAAGAGGAAAGAAACGTTTTGTACGCACGCACCCGCTTCTTCTACGCGGACAAAAAGGTGCGACGAAGAGGGAGAAAAGAGAAGAAAAGAGAAGAAGAAGAAGAAGGAGAAAGAGAAGAAGGAGAAAAAGAAAGAAAAAAAGAAGAAGAAGAAGAAAGAAGAAAGAAAAAAAAAGGATAGGGGTGGAGTAGGGTGTATAAGGGGAGTGGGGGGTAGAATCTCGGGAACATCAACCGTGTGACTCTTAGGGGAGAAAAATGAAAAGAGAGAAAAAAGACAGAAGAAGAGAGAGAGAGAGAGAGAGAGAGAGAGAGAGAGAGAGAGAAGAGAAGAGAAAAAGTGAGAGATAGAAAGAGAGAGTAAGAGTAAGAGTAAGAGTAAGAGAAAGAAAGAAAGAAAGAGATAGAGAGAAAAAGAAAGAGTGAGAGTGAGAGAAAAGTTTCTTTTGCCTCTGTACGGTTTTACCACCCTTTGTCTCGAAGTAACACGGACCACGGATTCGTTGGGAGGTTATCATTTTTACCTTTGATACTCGCAGATTGGTTTCGTGACGAACTTTTTATCTCTCTTTCTCTCTCTCTCTCTTTCTTTTTCTCTCTCTCTTTTCTTCTTTTCGTTCTTATTATATTTATACGTTTTTTTTTTTTTTGAAAAATAAAATATATATATATATGTATATCCCGTTGTATATAATATATGTACGTATGTATGTAATGAAGCATTTCGTATATTATGGGATATTTTATGGAGTTTTTCGAAATGTATTATTTAATAGCTCGATTGATAACTTTCTTCTTTTTATTCTTTTCGATTCTTTTTTAATTTTTTTTACGTACATATATATATATATATATATATATTATGTATATTTCTTTTTAAATATATATGTGATGTATGTGTAAAAGCACGCGACGAGTTTCTCTTCTATTTTTTTTCTTTTTTTTTTTTTTTAAATCGTAAAACAGATTTCTAGTAACCTATAATCCTCTATGGTAAGATGGTCAGAGAACTAACCTAAGAGATAACCTTATGGGGTAAGATACTCGCACGTATGGTTCGTCGTAAAAAAGAGAGGGAGGAGAATAGGGAGATATGTGTATATACGTGTATGTGTGTGTGTGTGTGTGTATGTAGTAGTCTACTCATCGCTCTTAAGAAACACGCTCGTAAGAAATCGCGTAAATTTCAGTAAAAATTCAATTTAACGCGACCTTAGGTCCTTCAACAGCACCATCAACACTACTACCACCCCTTCCCCCGTTCCTCCCCATCGATATCCTTTTCTTTACGTCGTAAACTACTCGTTCTGTTTCTCTCTCTTTCTTTTTTCTCGATATTTGAAAGTTAAAAAAAAATACCATAGATAAGGGAAAAAAAAAGAAAAAAGGGCAACGTGTGTATGTGTATATGTATATACATATAGAAAGAAAAAGAAAAAAAGAAAGAGAGAGAGAGAGAGAGATGAGAAAAGAAAGATAATTTATTTTCAAAAAGAATTTCTTTTATCTCGTGAACTCGTAAATATAGTCGACGGTTCAAAATTATCGCGTTTGTTTATGGATTTATACGTTTCTATAGAAGAGAAAGAGAAAGAGAAAGAGAAAGAGAGAGAGAGAGAGAGAGAGAGAGAGAGAGAGAGAGAGAGAGAAAGATTATTAAATGGTCCAAAGGATGTAACTTCTCTTAACATCGATCAGTCTTTATCCATTTATTTTAAGAATTTTTTGTTAGATATTCACGTTCGAAATGTCAGAAAAAGAGAGAGAAAGAGAGAGAGAGAGAGAGAGAAAAAGAGAAAGAGAGAGAAATAAGGTTAATCATATGATGAAACGAGTAGAATCGTAAAATATTCAGATACTTTTCGTTATCTAATCCTCCTCCCCGCCATTATTTCAATTTCGTCTATCAATTTTTAAATTCGACCTATTTCATCGTAACATTATTTGTATTATAAAATTTAGAAAAGAATACTATTTTTTCCCTAAAGTTTTGCTTATCAATAGAATTATACGAATACTTAATTGAACGTGACACGATCGATAAAATAATAATATATGATAATAGAAATAAAACAAAAAAGGTCAATGCAGTCGTATTCTAAATTCGTATGATTAAATTTATCGGAATTTATGATAAAAAAATAAAATAAAAAAAAAAAAAAAAAAACGAGAAAGAAAAGTAAAACGAAACAAAACAAAAATAACACAAAAATACAGAATAAGAAGAAGAAATATTTAATTACGAGAAATATAAAAAATAGCCAGTAAAGAGCTTTCTACGTTGTACACTTTGCACGAACATGATGGTGATAATGGTGGTGGCTTACTCTTCGCGAAAAAAAGAAGGAAAAAAGAGGAGGAATTAAAATAAGAAAAGAAAAAAGATAAAAAAAAAAA
>NC_057702.1:2994717-2997435 GCF_014466175.1 Vespula pensylvanica | reverse complement strand
CCTGTCTGTCTGTTGGAAATTAGTCGGACTGATAGTTGAAAGAACTACCCCCACTCTCACAAAAAAAAGAGACAGACAGAGAAAGCCAGAGAGATAGATAGATAGATAGAGAAAGAGAGAGAAAGGGTTGAAAGAAAGAAAGAAAGAAAAAAATAAACGTAGGAAGGAAAAAGAGAGAAAGAAAGAAAGAAAGAAAGAAAGAAAGAAAGAAGAAAAAGTAAGAGATAGAGAAGGAGGTTGAGGAGGAGGTTGAGAAGGAGGAGAAGGAGGAAGAGGAGGAGGAGAAATAAAAAGAGAAATCGATCGGTCGATGCAAGTGCAGCAGCAGCAGCTCACGTTATACTGCTCATCTCCGCAGGCACAAACATCAGTTTCTCTTCTTTGTCGTCACGAAGCAAAAGCGATAGAGAGACAGAGACAGAGAGAGAGAGAAAAGGAGAGAGAGAAAGAGAGAGAGAAAGAGAGAGAGAAAGGAAAAGAGAGAAAGAGAGAGAGAGAGAGAGACTATACCATTTTGGACTATATCTCTATTTCTCTTCCTCTTATTTCTCAATTCGTCCAACCACGATTCGTGCTGTAGTTGCTCTGTACTCACTCACTCTAACTCACTCTAACTTACTCTAACTCTTTCTTTCTTTCTTTCTTTCTCTCTCTCTCTCTCTCTCTCTCTTTCTCTCTTTTTTCTGATGGTCAGGTATGCAAGGTTTGCAGACGAGAAGAGGGTATAAAAAGAAAGAGAGAAAGAGGAAGAGAGAATAATAAAAAAAAAAAAAAATCAGAAGAAGCAGAAGAAGAAGAGGAGGAAGAAGAAGAAGTGGAAGGAAAAAGAAAAAAGAAGAAAAAGGGAAGAGGAGAGGACGATAGGGGTGAAAAAAAGAGATCAAAAAATAAGAAAAGGATAGGAGGAGGATGCAAACTATGGATAAGGTTGAATGGTTTTGCGTCTGGGTTGTACTTTAACAGGGTTGGTGAGTGGTAGGGTTTGGAGTAAACCTCAAAGTGCATCCAATATACCGTTTGCATGAAAAAGAGAGAGAGAGATAGATAGAGAGAGATAGATAGATAGATAGAAAGGTAAGGAGAGAAAGAGAGAAAGAGAGAGAGAGAGAGAGAGTATCCTCTTATTTCTCTCTTCCTTTATCTCTTTCGTACGAGTTTCAATATTAATAATAATCTAAATAAATCATTAAGAACGTTCGATATTAATCAAATCAAAAAAATTGCTTCGACGTCGTTGCATCTTTCTTTTCCTTTCATCGAGAAGAGAAAAAAAAATCAGAAGAAGCAGAAAAAATAGAAGAATAAGAAGAAGAAGAAGAAGAAAAAGAAGAGATTAGATTTTCGTACGCAAACGTTGGCAAAGCTTGACCCAAAAAAAAAAAAAAAAAAAATATTAACCCCACCCCGTAGGCTCGACTTAGCCTCCGAGTTGATTTTCAACGAAGAATGTAGAATGGCTGACTAGCTTAGATGTTAGATAAAATCTAAGGTGGAAAGGGAAAAGATTGTTGAGACTGTACAGTGATCAATGTATTCGTGTCTTTATATGTGTAGATTAAGAAGGAGGAAGGTTGAGATGGTGTAGGTGAAGGTACGGGGTAACTAAGAGAGATATAGACGATAGCGATGGTGGTTGTGATAGTAGCAGTAATGGTGGTAGGATCGTCGGTGTCGGTGGTTTTGTTTAGTTGCGTTTGTATCGGGTTATGTACTATATTTGTAGTGGTGAGAAACAGAAGGGACCCTAAAAGGAGCCCTGAATTGAATCGCTCTTTCTCTCTCTCTCTCTCTCTCTCTCTCTCTCTCTCTCTTTCTCTCTCTTTTTCTGTGAACACCAGCCACCACTTGTACTACCCTCTTGACCTTATGTACTTCTTCTCTCTCTTTTTCTCTGTTTCTTTCTCTTCCTATCTCTTTTTCTTTTTCTATTTTTTTTTCTTTTCCTTCTTTCTTTCTCTCTCTCTCTCTTCTTCTTCTTCTTCTTCTTATTTTACCTTCTCGTCTTTTTCTCTTGCCACTTTAACTCCAAGTTCCGAATCGCCTGCATATTCCAAGGACCCCTGAATGAAACACTTTTCAGCAACTCATTCGCGTGCACCTCGAAGAACTACGAGAGAGAGAGATAGAGAGATAGAGAGAGAGAGAGAGAGAGAGAGAGAGAATGAGAGTTTAGTAAGTAACCTCCTTACTCACGATTTTCCACGCTTTTACTTCCAACCTAAGACTCGACTTTCCTAAAGCTTTGATGTCGAATTCACCGAAAAATAAAGCTTTCCCTTCTATCCATCTATCTATCTATCTATTTATCTATTTATCTATTTATCTATTTATCTATCTATTTATTCAATTTCATTCGAACGTGATTTTAAAGGAATTGTTTATACTACACTCCATCTTTCTATACTCTCCAACTCCTTTTCCTTTTGTTTCATTAAAGCAATATAATTAGTGATTAACACGGAAAGATATCTTTTGTGTGTGCATGCGTGTAGTGTTTATTAAAATAGCAGACGTTGTAAAAAATTCATAAAGGATTAGAACTTCGATTCGAACAAAGTTTTAAGATCGTTCAAACGTTCTTTTCAAATCTACATATACTCTCTTTCTTCAAAGCCTTTCTTTCTTCAAACTACGATCAATAACGATAACGATAACGATAACGACCGGTAATGGAGACGATCAGGAAATAAAATAAAAATAAATTAATTACAAAATATA
>NC_057702.1:2980649-2988149 GCF_014466175.1 Vespula pensylvanica | reverse complement strand
TAGCTTACAAGCTCCCTCATAAAGGAACGCGTCGACAAGTGAAAAAAATGCAACGCGGAAAAACTGACTTCCTCTCGAGACACACTTTACAACACTCTTCTAAAGCATTTCACCATCTCTCTCTTTCACCCTTCCAACCATCCTTCGATCCATCCTACCATCCATCCATCCATCCTACACCATCCTTCCTTCTTTTACTCTCTACTCGTATATCCTTGTTAGAAACGACGAAGGAAAAGGAAAGTGAAAGAAAAAAGAAATACGAAAGAGAGAAAAAGAGAGAGTGTGTATGTGTATGTGTATAAAAGAGAAAGAGAAAGATAAAGAGAGAAAGAGAAAGAGTGAGTAAGCGAGTGTTGTGTGCGAGAGAGAAAGAGTAAGAGTAAGTAAGAAAGAGAAAAAGAGAGAGAGAGAGTGTGTGTGAGAGAGAAAGATAAAAAGAGAAAGAGAAAGAGAGAGAGAGAGAGAGAGAAAGAGAAAGGTACAAAACGTTCATACTAGAAGTTCCTTTGAGCTTTTGCATCGTCTACCACCTCTGGGATTTCAATTTGAATTCTCTCCTACCTATTCTAACACTTAGAAAGGATTCTTTCTTTTTTTTTTCTTTTTTATTCATTCATTCATTCATTCATTCATTCATTCATTTATTTATTTATTTTTTTACTTCGTTTTGTTTGCTTCGTTTTTTTACTTCGTTTCTTTTTTTTTTAATATTGATGTCCTATACATACATATATATATATATATATATATATCGAATTAAAATAACTAGACTTTCTATACGTATATTTTTGACAAGTTTATTTCTAAAAGAAAATATTAAAATACTATTCAATAGAATATATCAATCGTTGGAAATAATTACTTGTCGAGATTAATTTAATCAGTTATAATATTATCATATATATATATATATATATATATATATATATATATATATATATATATATATATATATATATATATATATGTATGTATATATATATATATGTTTCTATTATAGTTATTAACCTTTTAAATGTCGAGATCCACGACGATCGTACTGCTCGATATTATAACAATTGACGCAAAAGAGTTCGCAATCAAGATCAATTCTTCAATGATTAAACATCACGAACACACACACACACACACACACACACACACACACACACACAACCTATATACATAAATAAATAGATAGATAACATCACTATTACATAAAAACAGCAATAAATGGAAATAAGAGGAACGTGTAAGTAAATACGAAACATTGTATACAAGGTAGATAACCTTTTCTCGGAACGATGGAAAGTCGAGAGAAGAATAAAAAAAAAAAAAAAGAAAAAAAAAGAAAAAGAAAAAAAGAGAGAAAAAAAGCGAAACACGAGGGAGAATCGTTCATGGAAACTATACGCACTCGTGTCGGACGGAAAAAAACACGGGGAATCAGTTGGCCAAGGGCAAAGGGTGGAAACGAAAAGGGTCATGGTCTGGTAGAGATCGGTCAAAACAAAAGGGACGTACGATTCTCTCCATCTCTCTCTTTCTGTTTCTATCTGTCTGTCTGTCTGTATGTATGTCTATCTCTTTTTGTTTCTCTTGGTTGGTTTGCACGGGCCGATTGCGTCGAGTTTGCTAAACCGTAACCGAAGCGTCGATTGACGACTATTTCTCTCTCTCTCTCTCTCTCTCTCTCTCTCTCTCTCTCTCTCTCTCTCTCTCTCTCTCTCTCCCTATATATACATATATATATATACACACTTATATTGACGTAGGTATATATATATATGTATACATGTGTGTATGGATATAGGTGCAATGTACATTCATATTTGTCACAAGATAGGAGGTACACTTAACATGTATATGTTATACTATATATGTGTGTGTGGAGCGCGTAGATATATATATGTAGATGTTTATATGTATGTATATATATTATATATATATATATATATATAAACTCGGACAAGCGATCTAATTACATAGTAGATCAAGTTGTACGTGCGTGGGTGTGTATACGTATCTGTTTACGTTCTGTCTATCTATATGTGAGAGAGTGAGAAAGAGAAATAGTGAGAGAAAGAGAAAGAGAGAGAGAGAGAGAGAGAGAGAGAGGGCAATAGAGTCGTTTTGCTTTTGCAATCGTCGAGGGACGAACGAAGTCGGATTTTCAATGGGAATTACAACGCCATAAACGTGCCGTGTAACGCGATTCTAAATGCTCTTATAGAGCAAAAAAAGATATGTATATATATAAGAGAAAGCATCGAAATTGCTCGAGAGACGCAATCCTATAAAAACATGTATGTATATACTTATATATATATATATATATATATATATGTATGTATATATGTATGTATTGTATATATGTATGATAATACTACTACTGTTTAATATGTTCGCGTTCGTAACAACTCGTAGCGTAATCTAATATCGCTCGGAAATAAAGTATTCATAATGACGATAATGACAATAGAAAGGGTACGAAATGGTTCTCGGATAAGGGGGGGATGGAAAGAAGGGTGAATCGAATGAAGGAGGAAGAGATGAAGGAAAAAGAGGATTAAATCATAAAAGTTAAAAATTTTCGATAAACGAAAACATTTCGATTGTAATGAAATAATAATGATTATTGTTACTGTAACTTATTGTATATAGATAAGTATATAGAAGATAAATGATAGAAAGTAGATAAAGGAAAAAAATTGAATAAAAATAAATAAATAATCGTAATGATTTAACACAGATTATATCTATATTATCTACCTATCCATCTACACATTTCTTTTATATCATATTTTAATTAAAATCATACATTAAATATGTATATATGTTCAATATTTATAATATAATATATTTAATACAATCAAATATTTTCGATATATAAAAAAAGAAAAAGAAGAACGTTCATCTAATGATAAAAAAATATTAATACAAATTATATTATCATTCAAAATCAATAATTTCACGTATTACTTTAAAGAATAAATTAGTTTTTGAGTAACAATACTAGATTGCAGGACCGTCCCATTCTTTGTTTCTCCATTACTATAGCATAATAATTACTCGAGACCATCGTATACTAATCTAAGCAGACACACACGCATACACGAATACATGAGTGCCATTAGAAAGAAATCACATACGTATCACATCCATACATACATACATACATATATACATCCATTCAAACATACATACATACATACACACATATATATACACATATATAGATAGATATATAAATGCGTTCGTGCATGCATGCATACGTCGAAGCTTAACAAATGCAATGCAATCAATTTCCGTTTAAAAAGCTTTGTATTGGATACGATATGATACGTTACGGGATACGGGATACGAGATACAGCGTCCATCGAAATTCCATCGATAAACTCATCGAAATACGCACGAGCCAATGTTACACCAAGGGATGAAAATATTATTTCTCGTCGGATCGCTGAGCACGCTTCGATTCGAAGAAGAGAGAAAGAGAGAGAGAGAGAGAAAGAGAGAGAGAGAGAGAGAGATCGATAGAGAGAGAGAAAGATAGAGAGAAATATAGAAAGAGAAAAAGAGAGAGAGCGAGAGAGAGAAAAACAGGATGTAAATCCTTTCGATTCGGATCACAGACGAAATACAATACGTGCATTTCTCGTCCATACAAATTACCTAATTCGATTATCATCATCATCATCATCATCATCATCATCATCATCATCATCATTATTATCATTATTATTGTTATTATCATTATTATAATTATTATCATTATCATTATCAGACGTGTACTGTAACACGTGTATAAGAAAACGTGTGACGTTAAATGTTGAAAGGAGACGAGACGTCGAACGTAATCGATAAAAAAGAAATTAAACGAGGAATATAATGAATGAGAAACGAGAGAAAGAGAGAGAGAGAGAGAGAGAGAGAAGGAAAGGGATGAAAATGATTCGAACGCATTAAAACGAGTTTAATTGCACGCGGAAACGAAATGGCAGATGTTAAGCACGAACTGTCTGGTTTATCGTAAAAGAAAAAGAGAGTATTAGTTCCGTGTGTTCTCTTTATCTGTATCTGATATCTGTGTATCTTTATCTGTATATGTATCTCTCTCTCTCTCTCTCTCTCTCTCTCTCTCTCTTTCTTTCTTTTAATGGATGTGTGTGTGTGCGTGTGTAGGTAGTGTATAAGAGTCGGTCGTTTAGCGAAAATAGAAGGAAGAAAGTCGAGAAAGAGGAAAAAGGAAGGATTATACCTTCCTCTTCTCTCTTTACCACCCCTATTTCCACCCACAACCCCACTCCGCAAGATGGTTGTAATTAAGTCTCGACGTTTCGCGACTTACTTTAACGCGGAAGACCATTTTGTAAGTCTATTCTTCTATTTTCCTTTTCTTTTATTTCCTTCTTCTTCTTCTTCTTCTTCTTCTATTTTCTTCAATTCTTTTCTTTTTCTTTTTATTCTTCTTCTTTTTCTTCCATTTACTTCTTTTTTTTTTCTCTCTATTTCTTCTTCTATTTCTTTTCTCTTCTTCATTTTTTATTTTTGCCTTTATTCTTCTTCTTTTTTTTCTCTCTTTTTTATTTCTCTTTTTCTCTATTTTCATCTATTTTTCTTTTCAACTTTTTAGTTTTCTTTTTATTCTTACTCTTCTTCTACTTTTGTTTTCTTCTTCTCCCACTTTCCTCTTCTCCTTTCATTTTGTTCATTTTTATCCTTCTTTTTATTCTTTTTCTATTTTCTTCTATTTTCATCATCATCATCATCATGATCATCATAATCATCATCATTATCATTATCATCATCTTCTTCTTCTTCTTCTTCTTCTTCCATTTTCTTCATCTTTTTTCTACTTCTTTTTTTCTTTCTCCATTCTGTTAATTTTTTTCTTTTGTCTTTCCCTTTTTTAATTTCTTTTTCTTCATTTTCTTTATCTTCTTGCGTTCCCATTTCTTTGTTTTCCTTTTTCTTCTTTTACCTCTTTTCCTTTTACTTCTTCGTCTCTTTCTATTCGAAAAAAGAATGAACGAGGACTTCACGAAGATGAAGATGGCCGACGAGAAAAGAGCGTCGTGGGTTTACTGTTACCACGAACACAATTTTCTGCGGTAACGGTCGATCGTAAAAGGTGTGCAACTACTGCTAACACTTTACGGCAAAGTGGTAGTGGAGAAACACCTGACGGGAAAGCTACGAATTCTGAAACCTTTTTTTTTTTGGTTTCTTTTTTTTTCTTTATCGAAACTACCCCTCCCCCATACCTCTTTTTCCCCAACGCTGCGTTTCCTTTTACCTTGCGTGGCTTAAAGGGTTTGGGAAAAAATAAACGAAAGAAAAAAATCAGCTGGAGGTGTAGAAAAAAAGAGGAAAAAAAAAATTAATAAGTAAAAACAAAATAAGAAGGAAGAAAAATAGAAAGGGAAAATTATTTATTTGATTCAATATTTTTGTTTGATCAAACCGAGAAAATACTTTTTCGTTTTTTCTTTTTTATGTAAAATAAACGATCAACGTAAATACGTGGGAATATTTTCATCGATATAAATCAAAGATCAATAATAACAACTATATCGAAAAATTTTTTTGGTAGTAATATATGTATATATAAAAGAGAGAGAGAGAGAGAGAGAGAGAGAGAAATAGAAGAGATAAAGAGATAATCATCGAAAAGAAACTTTTATTTTTATTTTTATTTAAACGGGATCGTTTCTTTTTTCGAGTAACGAAATGATTTACAAAAAAAAAAAGAAAAGAGAGAGAGAGAGAGAAAAGAAAAAGGAATAATTAATTAACAGTATTTACATACATCTGTTTTAATTTATTCGTGAACTAAAAAAAAAACTCTCTATTACTAAACGGTCATTGATTTCTTCGTAATTAAAATCACTTGTAAGAAAGATATCAATTCTCATGCCGTGATTATATTAATATTTCGAATATAAAACAGTTTTATCGATCTCTGATATATATATATATAATTAAGCGTCGAGATGACGCCAGAGTTGCATTTGGTTTGTGACACTTAATATTTATAAATATATTTAGGAAAACGATTTTAATTAAAATACTGACAATCATTTTATATCTAATAACACACACACGCACGCACACACACACACATCTACTAATCATTTAATATCTCATCACAACGATAAAACTTCTATTACAAATTTTTAAAACACTAGATTTATATGAAATATCGATAAAAAAAAAAAAAAAAAAAACAAAGATTATTAAAAAGAATAAAAAAAAAATAAAAAAAAAAATGAGAAAAAAAAATCACTACGATCGATATTTTTCTTCTTCATCGCCCGAAAGAGGAAGAACAAAAACAGAAAAGAAAAAAGAAAGAGAAAAAAAAAACAGACAAAAAGAAAGAACGAGTAAGAGAGAAAGAAAGAGAAAGAAGGAACAAAAAAAAAAAAAGAGAGAAGAGAACGAGAAAAAGTACTCCCATTCCCTGCTCTACTACCACCCCTTCCCCCCACCAGCAAATCCCTCCCTGTATTTCCATTCGTCCGTATAATTTTAATTCTTACCGCTTCCGCTCTTTATCTCACCGGCGAAGAGGCTCGCTGAGCGAGTTTGACGTTATTGAAAAGAAGGATTTTTCTCTCGACTACGTCTCCTACCCTCTTTCCACCCTTTCCCACCCTCTCCTCTGTCCTGTTGGATTTCTTCGAAAACGAGAGCCAACCATGCTACAAAGACAGGGTGGTGCGGCGAGACGGGTCAAGAGGCCACCCTACACTTTTCCACTCTTATCCATTTCTCTCTCTCTTTCTCTCTCTCTCTCTCTCTCTCTCTTTCTCACACACACACTCTCTATCTATCTCTCTTTTTTTCTTTCTCTTTCATTCTTGCTTATTTCTTTTTTTACTCTTTTCTGGCAGTGGTAATCGGAAGGTCGTCGTTAATCTCGAGAATCGCGAGAGGAAAGAGGTTCGAGGAGTAATTAAAGCGCAGACGAGTCTAATACCAGATTCATACGACGAGGACGAAGGAGGGTGGGATAGGGAGGGGGAGAGAGAGAGAGAGAGAAAGAGTAGGCGGATAACCAGTGGTGGGAGACCAAGGTGGGGGTGGTACGGAGTAGTAAAGAACCGAGGACTCCGTTATGGCTTTTGTCTACGTTGATATTTTATCCTAAGTACTCGTCGTCGTACTCGTCGTCGTCTTCGTTATAGTAGTAGTAGTAATAGTAATAGTAGTAGTAATAGTAGTATTAGTAGTAGTAGTAGTAGTAGTACTGATGGAACTTCTCACTGAACAAGCTACTCTCTCTCTCTCTTTCTTTTTCTATCTTTCTCTATCTCTTTCTATCTTTCTGTTTCTCTATCTCTTTCCATCTTTCTGTTTTTCTCTCTTTCTTTCTTTGTCTCATTCTCTTTTTTTCTTTCTCTTTGTATCTTTCTCTGTCTCTCTGTTTCACTAATAATTCCATCTTTCTTTATCACTTTACGTTTATCGTTCTTCACGAATTTATTATTTATCGTTCGTATTACCTCGAGT
>NC_057702.1:2974956-2975549 GCF_014466175.1 Vespula pensylvanica | reverse complement strand
CTCTCTCTCTCTCTCTCTCTCTCTCTCTCTCTCTCTCTCTCTCGCTCTGTCTATCTATCTTTCTCTTTCTCTTTCTCTTACTGTCCTTGTCTATCGTGGATGCGTGAGCGCGCGCGCTCACGGCGATCTCACCAAGAGAGGAGTATAGTTAAATGTGGGAGCGCCTTAGGTCAGACATAATAGTGTGTTGGGCTGCAGGTTAAACTGGCGGCAGGCAGACAGGTTGGAACGGGCAAAGGAATGCCGCAGGAGTAAAAGAGAGCAGAGAGAGAGAGAGAGAGAGCAGAGAGAGAGAGAGAGAGAGAGAGATCTTTGCCCACCTTTCCCATCTTTCTCTTTCTTTCTTTCTTTTTCTCTCTCTCTTTCTTTCTACCTCTGTGGAATTTATCTGTCCTTCTTCTTTTTTTTCTCTCTCACTGCGTTCATACAACTTCTCGTTCTCTCTTCAATCTTTCCTTTTTATTATTCGTTAAGTTAGTATGTATGCGTTAGTATGCGTGTGAGATATATAATATATTAATACTTATATGTAGTAATGTAATTTATATATAAAATATATAATATATTAATATACATGTAAAGATCACTATATA
>NC_057702.1:2968637-2974759 GCF_014466175.1 Vespula pensylvanica | reverse complement strand
AAAAAAAAAAAAAAAAAAAGAAAAAAAAAAGAAAAAACAAAAAAAGAAATTAAAAAATGAGAATGAGTTAATGGTTTAATAAAAATAAGAATAAAAATAAAAAAAAAAAAATAGAATAATATCGAACCATAGAACTAGATAGACACATTGTCAACATAACTCTTCGAAATATTATTTAATAATTTTTAATCGGTCGAGAACGTCGAATTTAATCCTCCTCTCTTTTACCTTTTCACGATCAACCACCATCCATTCCATACTACCAACCCTATCTTCTCTCGTTTTCTTATTCTTATTCTTATTCTTATTTTTATTCTGATCCTTCCTTCCTTCCTTCTTTCCTTCCTTCCTTCCTTCCTTTCCCTTTCTCTAGCTACAAGAAAAGACCTTTCGGACCCTACACCCGGTATTATTTACATTGGAATCCTGATTAATTCCTGGACAAAGTCGCTTCGAGCATTTCCTTCCAAGCCTAGCTATATCCTTCGACGCTTTGAAACTTTCCTCCTTCTCTTTATCTATCTTTCTCTGTCTTTCACAAGCACACAAATTCTCTTCGACAGACCCTTCCTGAAGGGAGATAGAAACGAAGTTACGAGCCGATTCGCTGAAATCGATCCGAATAGAGGCGCCATTCCGATGATTCATCGTCCTTTCCTTCGTCTATCTCGTTTCTTTTTTTCTTTCTTTTTTTCTTTTTCTTTCATTCTTCTTTTCCTCTCTCTCTTTTTTGCCTATCCGGAAAATCGAAACCGAACGGTTAACCCATACTCTGGCATACCAAAAGAGAAAAATGATAACGATCGATAGATCATTCGTTTGATATATTCGTATTTGTACGAACATGTGAATGCGTCATAGCTTGAGTTATTTCTCGTCGATCGAGTAGTCTTTTTTCTTTTTTATTTTTTCTGTTCTTTTTTCTTTATTTATTTTTCCCTCTTTTTTCTATATATATATAAAACGATTTTCAGGAGAAATTATTAACAATTTTGTTAATTATTCTCGTTATTTCATCGATCGAGAGATCTCTTTTTTTTTCTTCTATTTTATTTTTCTTTTCTTTTTTTCTTTGTAAATCGATTTTCAGGAGAAATCGTTAGAGAATTATTTCGTCGTTCGAGGAATATCTTCTTTTCTCTTTTATTTTTTATTTTTCTTTTTTCCTGTGTAAAACGATTTTCAGGAAAAATTGTTAACGAGTTCTTTCGTCGTTCGAGGAGTTTCCATTTCGTTGCTTTTCCTTTTCTTTTATTTTTCCTTCTTTTTTCTTTCTTCTATGTAAAACTATTTTCAGGAAAAATTCTAACGTATGTCGTGTTGTATTATGTGTATTATGTAATCGAAAGTACACAGGGTATATTTCGTACGAATGGTTACGATTTCCTGTAACATTTATAATAGTTTGATGAATTAACAAACGTTCGTAACGTGGCTATTGCGAACGTTAACGAGCGTATCTTGGTTGTAGAAACACGTAACGATAATAATTCAAGATGCATTTTCGAAAGAGAAAGACATATATATATATATATATATATATATATATGTATATATATGAAATTGAACATACCAGACTTTCAGATAAATAGATCTTATGATTGTAGTTGTGAGTAACTATGAAATTAACTGCAAACTACACTTGCCGACTTTTGACTGGTTACTCGAGTGAATTAGTTTCTGTGTGAAACTTCGACGAGAAAGATAGAAAGAGATAGAGATAGAGAGAAGAGAGTAAACCTTTATAAGTCAAAAATTATTCATAGCTCTATAACAATAATAATAATTAATAATGATAATACTATCAACAATAACAATTATATTATAAAAAAAATAGATAAATATAATAAAATAATAATAATAATAATAATAATAATAATAATAATAATAATAATAATATAAAACTACTAGAGATAATTACATCGGATTACTGTACGAAATTATTTCAACCATATAATAATTTGCATCATATATATATATATATATAACATATAAAAAGTGCGATTTATAAAGTCTCGTTTCAGCAAATGAAAAGTAAAAAATAAAGAAAGGAAAGAAAAGAGAAAAGAAAAATAAGAATAAGAAGACGAATAAGAGAAAGATATTCGAATTAATAGAAGACAGAAACGAGATCGATAAATTGAAACGATCGAGAAAGACGAACGATATCCTATGTTAAGTAAGTGTTGGTGTTGATGTAAGTGTTGTTATTGGTGATGGATAAGGATCGGTTTGGCAGATCGATTTATCGCGAAGGGTCGTGCGAAAGGACCGTATCGTATCGAACGACCGGAGAATCTGCAGCAATCGAAGAATGATCGAGAGAGAGAGGGAGGGAGAGAGAGAGAAAGAGATAGAGAAAGAGAAAGAAAGAAAGAAAAAGAAAGAGATAGAAAAAGAGACAGAGAGAAATAGAAACAGAAAGTAGAGAGAAATAAAAAGTGAAAGGAAAGAGAGAGAGAGAGAGAGATAGAGATAGAAAGAGTTAGAGAGAGAAAAAAGAAAGAAAAAGAAGAAGAGAGATAGGGATAGATAGAACAGGAAAGAGAAAAAGAGAAAGAGAGATAGATAGATAGAACAAGAAAGAGAAAGAGAGAGAAGAATAAAAAGAGAGAGATAGAGATAGGTACAACAAGAAAAAGAGAGAGAAAGAGAGATAGAGATAGATGGAAGAATAAAAAGAGAAAGAGAGATAGAGATAGGTACAACAAGAAAAAGAGAGAGAAAGAGAGAAACTCGTCGATCCTGTATGAACTCTCTCGGGAAGAACACACAGAGGTCACTGGACGACGATTAGCCCTTAATTAGCATTCGACGTTCTCGACTTGGCGTTTTCTCGTTCAGCTAAAGAAAACAGTAGGTAGATAGATAGATGGATAGATAGATAGATAGATAGGTAGGTAGATAGATAGATAGATAGGTAGGTAGGTAGGTAGGTAGTTTAATAGCCACAGAACATTTCGGAGATTCTACGTGTAATTAGAGCTTCCAACGTGTACCACCAACCATATCGCGGCGAGTTAAAAGCGAGAAGAGAAGATACACACTCTCTCTTTCTTTCTCTCTCACTCTTTCTATCTCTTTCTATCTCTATCTCTTTCTCTCTGTATCTCTCTTATACTCCGGTCTCCCGACATAAATTTTCTCCCTCAAATATTTGAGCGTGGTCCACGAAAAGGCTGTCGTTTTCCATCCTTTCTCCCTTTTCCCCTTCGCCATCCCCTCCCTCCTCCTCTTTCTCCTACTCCTACTTTTACTTCTACTTCTCCTTTCCGTGCTACCAGGCATAAGGCCTGTGTACCTCCCTCCTCCTTCTCCTTCTCCTCCTTCACCTTCTCCTCCTCCTTCTCTTCTTTCTCACTCTTTCTTTCTTTCTCTCTTTCTAACACGTATACTTTCCCCTTCTTTCGTACGTGTACCTTCTCTCTCTTTCTCTCTCTCTCTCTCTCTCGTTTTCTACTCCCACTTCACCCTCCTAACTTCTCTCTCTTTCTCTCTCTTTCTCTCTTTACTCGTCGTGACCGCCATAAACGCTGCGCGCGCGCGGAATGAAGTGCTTCTGGCGTTAATAAACGCGCGTAAATTACGCACCTCCGTGACTATGAGTTGTTAGTTGCATATATATTCTGTACGTGTGTGTGTGTGTGTGTCCACAAAAGCTCTCTCTCTCTCTCTCTCTCTCTCTCTCTCTCTCATTAACCCTTTACACGATTTTTCCTTTTATGAGAAACCGACGACGACTACCCGCGTGTGTCGAAGGTAAAAAAAGAATGCTCGGGAAAAGCACTGATGTGTGTATGTGTGTGTGTGTGGAAAAGAGAGAAAAAAATAAAACAGAGAGAGAGAGAGAGAGGGAGAGAGAGAGAGAGTACGGAAATTTCCGTGATAATCAAACGTAAAGGGAAAATGAAAAAAAAAAAGAAAAAAGAAAAAAGAAACAAAACAAAAAACAGAAAGAAAAGAAAGAAATAGTCTCTTTTACGCTACAAGTTTTCGAGTGAAAATTATCGCTGTGTTTTAATCTTATTAACTAATCGATAGAGCGACAACGAGAGAGAAGAAGATAATGATGAGAGATAGAGAAGAAAAAGAAAAAGAAAAAAAAAAATGATTAGGAATCATCGAAAAATACGTCGAAGACACGATTGCGAACGATTCTAATCTTTAAAATCACTTGAAAGCTTATCACATTGCTGGTCGTCTATATAGTTATCGTGATAAAACATAATACATACATATACATACATACATACATACATACATACATACATACATACATACATACATAGATATATATATATATATATATATATATATATTGCTTTAAGAGTAAAATATGCCCTAGCTAGCATGCGACAAAGTTCATATACAGTGTTTTAGTATGTAATTCACGCCCTAGAAAATATCGTCGGATCGATCGACGTTTGATCCGTTGACCGAACTGATTTCCCTTTGTGTAACGAATTACTTTCATCGTGTGCCCACTCAAAGCCTTTGAAAGTGTGTACGAGATATTTACTAATACTCGCGATGCGTTGCAAAAAAGAAAATATCGATCGGTAAAGATTCTACTTTGACCAATAGGAATTTTTACGTACCGATAAGTGACGCTGAAAATCTTCGAAACTTTTTCGATCAGTTTCTTTTTTATTCTTCTTTTTTGTTTCTTTTTCTTTTTTTATATGATAATTTATTTCTGAATTATTGATTTAAAGAAAAGAAGAAAAGAATAGAAATAAGAATTTTTCCTTTCTCCTTCGAGAAGAAAAGATCTGAAGAATTTCGTTTGGGATTTCTTGACTTTTTTTTTTTTTCCTTCTTTAAGAAGAAAAATCTTAAAGAATTTTTATTAATATAATATATATATATATATGTCTGTGTGTGTGTGTGTATATATTAAAAAAGAAAAAAGAAAACGTCGATACTCGTCGTTGGTTCTTCACACGTATTTATTTACTGTTAATTAAAAAGAAAAAAGAAAATTTTTTTTTATCTGAACGTATAATAATTATGGGATACATTATTCAAGCTATTATAATAAATAAGAATAAAAAAGAATTTTTACATTTCCTTTTGAAAGGAAACGTAGCTAGAAAAATCCGTACAATGCAACTGTTACTTATATATTTAACAAAATACAAAATTCTTTTTTTCTTTCTTCTGCAAATATAAAATATTCAATAGAAAAATAAATTTTAATTAAATTCTTTTCTTCATTCGTTTTTATCGACGAAACGACAGACATAAAGCGTCGTCGTTCAGAGAAAAACAGATAGAAAGAGAAAGAGAAAGATTAAAAAAGACAGACAGATAGACAGACAAAGAGAAAAAGAAAGAGAGAGAAAGAAAGAGAGATCGAAACTAGAATTAATGGAAAAGAAAGTGTAAAAGCGAAATTGAAAAAATATTTCCATTTTTTTCTTCTTCTTTTTTTTTTTGAAGAAAAAAAAATTAAAAATAAAAAAGAAATGAAAGAGATTGAGTTTTATACACTTCTCTTCCTCTTTCTCTCTTTCACTTTTCATTCGATTTGTCAAACACAGACATATGAGAAGACGCGTGCGCATGCGTATACGCATGCGCATATAACGTTTAAAAGGGAAACGAAGTGCACGACGATTTAAAGAGCGCGAATCTGTACACGCGTAAACACAACTATATATATATATATATATATATTGTAAACACACACACACATACGTGATATACACGATATACAAGATACACACACATATACACATATGGATGCATACAGAACAGCAGACTAATTGAGAACGATTCGAGCGCTAAACGAATAAACGAAAGAGAGACAGAGAGAGAGAAATAGAGGGGGGAGAGAGAGAGAGAGAGAGAGAGAGAGAGAGAGAGAGAGAGAGAGAGAGAGCTCGAATAATCGTCAGCCCGAGGAAAATGCGACGTGTGTTACCGACTGGAAGATATTCGCTATCAGATCAAAGTGATTCGTGAGCGCACAAGTGCGCACGCGCACACTCGTACGCGAGTGCATGGGATTTCTCCACTTTTCGTGAATATTTTTCGATGAATCCCCCAAGGATGGAGAGAGGATTAAAAAGAAAGAAAGAAAAAAACGCGAAAAACAGATTTACTTATTTATTGAATTA
>NC_057702.1:2966643-2968491 GCF_014466175.1 Vespula pensylvanica | reverse complement strand
TTTTTTTTGTCATAGGAATGAAATTTTCCTTGAGAATTTGTCGTAGTTTAGTGTTACTATTTTCATTCGCGTAAGTCGTTCTCTAATAAAAGAGATATTATAGTGGTAACGATGTTATATAGGTATGGATTTATTCTAATTCTTTAATCTTTCCTTTTATTTTCAAAAGGCATACGTTGTTGTTATTATTATTATTATTATTATTATTATTATTATTATTATTATTATTATTATTATTATTATTAAAAAAAGAAAGAAAGAAAGAAAGAAAAGAAATCTGAAAAGAAAGAAAAGAAAAGGAGAAAGGAAAAAAAATCCGTGCGAAAGAAAACGTCGCAAGAATTCGTCGTTTGACGATTCTGAACGAACTGTTCGTTAACGACGCGACGATAAAAAAATAAATAAATAAATAAAAAGAAAATAAGATACAGATAACAAAAAAAAAAAAAAGAGAGACGGGAAAAAACACTTAAGAAAGAAGTCTCATTAACATTTAAGAAGGAAGAAAGAAGTATCTATTCCCTAAACGAGGGATATCGTTTTATCGCCATTATATTTTCCCGGATGCACTTAGATAGTTTTGAAATAGTCATGGAATTAATTTACCATGTTACGCGAAACTCCATCATTTCGCGAGAACGAACGACGAGAATAAAAAAAGAAAAGAAAAGAAAGAAAGAAAAAGAGAAAACAAAATGAAAAAATCAATTTCTAAAAAGGAACGTTGTCGATACATTTATGAATTTATTTATTTATTTATTTATTTATTTATTTATTTATTTATTTACTTATCTACTTTTCGTCACGGCCTACGATAAAATACGAACAATATTTCGTTGTGTATAATATTTAGAAAAAATAAAAAAATAAATAAATAAAAAAGAAGTAATAGAAAAGAAAGAAAGAAAGAAAGAAAGAAAGAAAGGACAAAAGGAAGAAAAAAAACAAGAACTTAAGAACGGGTTAGCATTCTCATTAGTTCTTCCGGGTATAATCTATCTACTGAAATAAATTTTCTGAAAAGAGAGAGACGGATAGACGAACAGAGAGAGAGAGAGAGAGAGAGAGAGAGAGAGAGAAAGACGAATAGTCTGGCGCTATCTCTCCCGGACAAATTTAAATGTCTATTCAGTAGGACTGAATTGCATTAATTATGGCGTCGGAGGAAGTGCATTCATTAGCTACATTGTCATTTTAGGTTGGGAATACTGGTGAAACGTTCAATAAAAAACAACTGTACTTCCGTCATGGATAGGATCCGACAGGGGTGAATTTTGAGAATTTTAAAGAGCCTTCTCTCTCTCTCTCTCTCTCTTTTTCACATGTAAACGCACATACACACATATACACTTTCTCTGTCATCGTTTAACAATACAACGGTGATTAAAAATGATTTCCTAGTTCATCGAAGTATCGTCTTCGATCGACGATAAGAAAGAAAAAAAGAGAAAGAAAGAAAGAAAGAAAAAGATAGATAGATAGATAGATAGATAGAGAATGGATGTTGGTGTGAGTGCGTGAAAGATCTTTTGAGAAAAATTTGTCTTGCTAACATTATTTCGAACAATCGAAATTCCATCCCGTATCGTCGTAGAAACGCATCATTCATCTCCTTCCCATCCTCCTGGTTCTCCCTACTATTCTCTCCCTCCATCTCTCTCTCTCTCTCTCTCTCTCTCTCTCTCTCTCTCTCTCTCTTTCTCTCTCTTTATTTTAGTAGGAACCCTTCGAGCCCATTTAAGAATATTTCCAAGATGGATCAAAGAAAAGGATCGAGGCTTGATACGAGTATTCATTTAGAGAGAAAGAGACATATATATATATATATATATATATATATATATATAT
>NC_057702.1:2963243-2966411 GCF_014466175.1 Vespula pensylvanica | reverse complement strand
AGAGAGAGAGAGATTATATAGAGGAAGAAACGGAAGGATGAAGAAGGAACCTCATGGACGGGAACAATGGCCGAAAATTACTTGTGCAAAATTGTTGAAAAGGAGACTTAAAGAGAGAAAGAAATAAACGAAGAGAAAACGAAGAACGTTAGTGAGTGGTAGTGGGATGAGAGAGAGAGAGAGGGGGGGGGGCAGGGAGAGGGAGAGAGGGAGAGAGAGAGAGAGAGAGAGAGAGAGAGAGAAGACCGGAAAGAGTAAAATTGCGAAGAGATAGGATGGATTTACATAAGATTCGACAAGTTTGTCTAACAGGAATATATTTATCATAAGGCTCATTATAAAATCGAATTTGTTACGTGACTTTAATTTTATAGATGGTGTATTGGAAGCGAATAGGGACAGGAAATATATTTCAAATTATAAATAAAATTTTATAACAATATATATATATATATATATATTATATACAAACAACGGTTCGTATCATCTATATTTGTTAAAACAATAAAAAAATAAAATAAAAGATAATAAAAAAGAAAAATGCAAGCCCTAAAAAAAAAAAATTCGTATAAATTCGATCAACCAAAAATGGAATCTTCAAAACTGTAAAAATTAAAAGTAATACTTCGTTCGTACAATCGAGCCATTGTTCACTAATTTATAAACCACACGAGAACGATATTGAGAGCCGTTGAATTCAAAACAAGATATTAAAAAAATAAAAAAAAAACCGAAAAAGTTATAAAAAAAAAAAGAGAGAGAAAGAGAAAAAATAAAATAAAAATAATACATATATATACATATGAACAAATTATACATACATACATATACATACATACATACATACATACATACATACATACATACATACATACATATATATATATGGGATACGCGAACGTTCGTTTTTCTCTCTTCTTCTTCTCTCTCTCTCTCTCTCTCTCTCTCTCTCTCTCTCTCTCTCTCTCTCTCTCTCTCTTTTATCCTCTTTTATATAAAAAAAAAATCCTAACAATGAAGAATATATTCACCGATACGTTAATATCTATCTATATCTCTACAAATATTAATTATCATTCGTTATCGAAAAGCTTAAAGGCCTTTGCACGTTTCCTACACGTACTTCAATAAAATAATGGATTATCACTCTCGTTCACTCACTTACACACACACACACGAATACACAAATATGTTGAATATATACGTAAAATATTGATATCAACTTGTTAGACGAGAAGAAGAGGGGGAAGGGATGGGGGTCAGGGTCTTAACCCCTCCTCGAATACACTTCTCCATCGTTTCTCTACGAGATCCATCAGCTTCTCCTTTACACTCGCTAATTTAACTAATTACAATCGTTCCTTCAAGTTCATGCTTACATCTACCATAACTACACACACACACACACACATACACACATACACACATACATACATACATCTCTCTCTTTTTCTCTCACACATACTCATACACATGTATACATATATATCCTCTCTTTTTTTCTTTTCGTTTTCATTTCCTTTCCTTTCCTTTTCAAGAACGCACACGAGTACGACCATCGGTGTCGGATTAAGCTTTAATTACACGTGGAATTTGAGTTGGTTTAATTGGGTCGTAAGATAGAGTAGGGTAGAATAAAGTAAGGATAGGGGATGACGAGTGATAGAGGGGTAGCATCGAAAAGATTCATGACAGGGTCCAGCTCGTAATACATAGCATACGTTTGTCAAAAAATAATCACGAAATTTTATATCGTCGTCCTCGTCGTCGTCGTCCTCATTATCCAATAAATCAAATGATAATCAATATGGTAATCGAATGCAACGATAACACAACGATATCTGTGATTTTCTAAAGACACTCTTTCTTATTTTCCTTATTTCTTGTTTATTTTTCATTCTCCAATTTTTTTCTCTCTCTCGTTCCTTTCTCCTCTTTGTTTGTTTGTTTGTTTGCTTTTTTTTTTAAATTTTCTTGTATCTTTTTCTTTTCTTTTTATTTCTTTTTTTTTCATCGTTTCTCTCTCTCTATCTTGTCAACGTCGAAAGTAATTAGTTACCGTCTAACGATCGGTTAAAACAAACGAACTTTCATTACGATGAGACAGGAAAAATTGATCGTTGAACGATCGAAAACACATGTAGCACACCCTACTACTACTACTACTACTACTACTACTTCCACTACTACTATTATTAACTAACGTAGATCACAAAAAAATCACACACACGCGTACACAACAGGTATACGGTAAAAGTCGACAAATTTTTAATTGTCGCCAATTAAAATTACCGACTATTCGCGTATGATAACAAAAGAGGAACCTCGATCGATATTACATCTCTCGAATGTTACATTGTACACTGGGGACATATGTATCCGAATATGTACGTATATAAACATATAAACGGATAGATATATAGATAGATAAATAGATATATATATATGTATGTATGTGTGTGTGTGTGTGGATAGATAAATTCAACGAATAAAATTTGTACGACGCGATATGTTCGAATTACACGTTCACAAACAAATGTTCGTACGGATGACCGCACCTGACGCGAACGTTTAATTTAATTGCAATTGTTCCTTCTCCCTAATAATATAACACAATAGGAAAATGACATGGCTAATGGAAATTTATCACAACGATGACTCCTATACGATAATAACAGAAATGGATACCTAATCGTAAACTAGTCTTTTCGGAAAGTCGAATAATCGATATCATTTATCGAGTATCTTTCCAATATCAATCTTTTTATTTTCGTTTTCGTACACGATCATCCAACGTCTTTTACTATCGGACATCGGCATTTTTATAGCTCAAATACATACTTATTCGATATATATATATATATATATTTTTTTTTCTCTTTTTCTCTCTCTCTTTTTCTGTTTCGATAAGAACTCCCTCGTGAATTTAATATCGCTCTAGAAATCCTTTTTTATCGGTTTCATCGTCCATAAATCCTACTTTTTTGAAAAAAAAAAAAAAAAATACAAAAAAATAAAGAGGAAATTAAAAAAAAAAGAATAAACCGAAACGTTGACAATTTCAAACCATAGAAAAGCCATATAACTTCGTTGCTACAATTTTTTTTTTCTTCGAAGTTCTTTAGACCATATCACGTAGCCACGCCTATGTACGTACGTACATATGTA
>NC_057702.1:2958482-2963150 GCF_014466175.1 Vespula pensylvanica | reverse complement strand
TATATATATATATATATATATATATATATATATGCATACACAGAGATGGAATAGATTTATAAATTATTTTTCTTCTTCTTCCTTTCTTCTTTTTTATATTTCAAAATTCTTAAGACAATATCCTCTAGATAAACCCACCCACCTACGTACATATATACATATGTATGTATATACATATAAAAAAAAAAAAGATTACATACATACATACATACATACATACATACATACATATTATACGTATACACAGAGATAGAATAGATCGTAAACTTTGATCGAGTAAACATTTTCGTTCGAAGAACAACGAAACCAATACCCATCTAATAAACACAATCTTTACAACTATCTTTATTTTAGTTAAACGTGAAATCACGTTACAGGATTGTACGTGATAATCCAAGTCCAGTCGTTATCTCGTACGATGCAACTGCAACCGTCGTTACATTATACGGAAATAGAAGGAGTAGAAGAAGAAAAAGGAGAACAAGGAGAGGGAGAGGGAGGTGGAGGTGGAGGATAGCCCTTATCGGTCCATCCAATCCATAAAACGATTCGGGATATCTTTCGAGATAAGAGAAAAGCAAAGGAGAACTTACACGAACGTTATCTTCACGGTTTAAACGTCATTCGTTTCGCTTACTCACCTACGTACATACATATGTACGTACATACGGGAAACACGATAATCCTTCGACTGGTAATACTCTATTGCATAATTGCAGGTATACTCACCTGAAAGAAAGAAAGAACAAAAAACAGAATTAGATAAAATATATGTTATGTAAATATATGTATGTAAAGTATTCGGACAAATGAATTCGAACAAAAAAGAAAAAAAAATTATCGACTCGATTTAAATTTGCACGTGGAATATCTTCATTGGTTCATTGGTTAATAACGGATCGGTGTAACGTGCTTTTCAGCTATGAAAGCAAATTCGAATTATTCCGATGGAATTTAATAAGTACGGTGAGAAGAAGGTAAAGGATGCGACGTTCCTTATCAAATCTCAGTAATGAAATATGGAGATAGAAATATCATGGTTTTGCAGGTGCTTATCCGATCAAGATGTTAAACTCTTGTGGCAAATCAAAGGTATCGCGAAGAAAGAACGATACATTGAAATATTAGAAATAGAAATGATACCATATGCGAAGCAAGTTGCGAACGGTAACTGGATATTTCAACGCGATAACGATCCGAAACTCTCATCTCGTGTCGTGTAAAATTGTTTAAATCGAAACACCGTGAACAGCCTCTCTGAAAGTCCGAATTGATATTTTTTAATTCGATCGAGCGTCTTCGGCAAGATTTAAAATCGAGTATTACCGACGAAAAATGTAGAAATACCGCGAGATTATTTGAAATACTCTTCGAAAAGTGACAGAACATTTCTTTTGTTATAATACAGAATCTTTTGTAATCTATGCCTAAAAAAACTGTTTTATTGTTTTGCGTCGATAAATTATATCAATATACGTTTATTTTTATCATTTCTTTAATAGTTAAGTTTTCTCCGAATATTTTCGTCAATTACTTTGTTATTTATATTTGAACGATATATGTATTATGTTAAGATTCATGAAGTCTATTAATAAAAATGATTCGTCGTCATTCTCTCTATAAATCAATCGATTAGTTTTATATCAATATATTGAATTATTCATAAAAATTCAGAAAAATCACTTGTCCTATACCGGTTTTATATATATATATATATATATATATATATATATATATATATGTATGTATGTACATAAAATGAACGATATATAAAAGGTAAAACTTGAAATAATATATCATTTTTACGTTACGTTATCGGGTTAAAGTGAGATCGATAGGTATCGATCGGTCGATTTACATCTCGAATCAATGAGACGAGAGAAATAATCTATCGACGAAATTTATTCGAGTGTGACCACTACCCCCATTCACTCATCCCCATCCACCCACCACCCTTGATACTTCACGACCATCCATCCATCCATCCATCCATCCATCCATCCATCCCTTTGTCAATGTGTAATAACAAATATTGACGATAGATCTCGTATCATATTTCATAAAATTATCGTATTCAATAGACACGTCATTTTCCAAAATTCGAAAAAGTTTTTCGAGTATCGTTGATATATCATTGATGATATTTTACGAGAAGAATAAGGAATTCCGTTCTTTTTCCTGTTTTTATTTATTTATTTATTTATTTATTTATTTTTTAACTTTTAGAGAGTAGTTTTATATACTTTTAACGTTCATCGAATAGCGTTTAGAAATATCTTTAAAAAAAAAAATATGCGACTTTTCAAAGATATCGAATCAAAGTTCGCAATTTTTCTCTGAAGGAAGGAAAAGGAAAAAGAAAGAAGAAAAAAGGGAAAAAAATGAAAGTATTCTCACGTTTCTTTCTTCCTTTTCGTTTAAAGAAGAAAAAGAAAACAATAAAGATATTTTCACTATTTTTCACTTCAACATTCTTTACTTTTGATGTCGTTTCAGAAACGCATGATACACGGCTTTACGTGAAAGTAAGAAAGAAAGAAACAAACAAAAATTTATTTTTTTCTAATACAAATAAAATAAAACAAAACAAAACAAAACAAAATAAAATGAAATAAAGTGTAGTAAAATATAATATAATAAAATAAAATAAAATAAAATGAAATAAAATAATATAAAATAAGGTGAAATAAAATCAAATCAAATAAAAAATGGACTAAAGGAAAATAAAATGAAAGAAAATGAAAGAAAATATCATTCAATGCTATTGAATTTTTTTAATTGATGAAAACATTAAAAAATTCAAAACAGAGTATATCGGATCCGCACTAGTAAAAGTGTTAAATCATTATTCTCCCTCCCCCCCTCTCTCTCTCTCTCTCTGTCAGATTTTAGAAATAATTAAAGCAAAGATGAAAAGCTGCAATATTATATCGTGACGAGAGAAGAATGGGATATCGTCACGAAGGTCGAGCATTCCTTCTCAATCGTTGCAACAGGAACAAGAGAGACAAAGATACATACATACATACATACATACATACACACACATATATATATATAAAGAGAGAGAAGGTACATCGAAAGGGTCCCTGGGACGGCTATAAATTACCGGCTAATATCTCATAATTACCGAGCGAGAGCAGACTCGAGGAATGCTATGGCAACGACTCTCAGCATGCAGGTATGCCAGACGAATCCTTTTCTCCTTCGAATTTGCACGAAGAAGGAGTTGCCCTTCTGTCCTACCCCCTCTTTTCACCCTTTACTCTCCATCTCTTCCTCCCACTCTTCCATCTTCAACCCCTTTCTTACCCGATCTCTTGACCCGTATTCTTTTTTCCTTTTATTTATTTATTTATTTATTTATTTTTATTTATTTATTTATATTTTAGTTCATTTTTATTTTAATTTTTTTGTTATCTTGTCTGAGTTCTATTTCTTCTTTATTTTTTCTATATGTTTTTTTTGTATTCTTCCTTCTTTTTGCATTTTATTTTCGGAAAAGTGGAAAATAGAGTCTCTCCCTTACTCTCGCTCCTCTCACATTTTTAAATTAATCACTTAGACACCTCTGCCTCGCTCCTCATCTCCCACTCGTCTATTCTTTCGTGAAAATTATTCGTTCGTTCGTTCGCTCGTTCATTCGTTTGTTCGATCGTTCATTTATTTTGTTTTAAGAATGAATGACTGAACGACGAAAGAATAAACGAATGAACGATTTGTATATATGTATGTATGTACGTATATATGTATGCATATGTGATAAAAGATACGAAATAATCTAAAGTTTTTGAGGAGTATGTGTATGTTTTTGTCTCTCTTTAAAAACTCAATAACTCCAAGAAATATATATGTATATATCTGTGTGTATATATATATATATCTTTATATAGATATATATATATATATGTATGTATATATGTATGTATGTATTTACTTACGAGGATAATCTTAAGAGACTCAAAATTTTTAACGAAGAAAAACGTAAAGTGCGTAGATAAACTTTAAAGATAAAATAGTTTAGTGAGAAGTAGATAGAGAGGAGAAAGACAGAGCAGAGAGAGAGAGAGAGAGAGAAGAGAGAGAGAGAGAGAGAGAGAGAGAAGAGAGAGAGAGAGAGAGATAGTAGATAATTTCCATGAAAACTTTCACCCACGATCGTTTCTCATTTCCATGAGACTTGTAGATGAACGCGAGCTCGTTAATCGAGCGAAACGACAATATACATAGATAGATACCTAGATAGATAGATAAATAGATAAATAGTTCGAACGACGAAGATTCAGAGTAAGAGAGATCAAATCGAATAAGATGAAATGAGCTGAGATGAGATAAGATGAGATGAAATTAGACGAGAATAGAAGAGGAAAATGAGGAGAGAGATGGATAGATAAATAGAGAGAGAGGAGGGGGAGGAGGGGGATAGGAGAGTTTTGGTAGAATCTTGTGAGGATCTAATATCCGTTAAGGTGAACCAACCAAGCGCGCTCGATTTAATTTTCGTAAGACTTCTTGACTAAAGGAAAATGAGATCCCCTGCGTGTGGCAAGTTGCGCGAATTTAACGCTCTAAGATCTCGTTATCCGTGCAGAGTCTAACTAGTAGAAGATCGACGACAAAGAGAAAGAGAAAGAGAGAGAGAGAGAGAGAGAGAGAGAGAGAGAGAGA
>NC_057702.1:2953113-2958252 GCF_014466175.1 Vespula pensylvanica | reverse complement strand
AGAGAGAGAGAGAGAGAGAGAGAGAGAGAGAGAGAGAGAGAGAGAGGTGTTTAATGTATCTAAAAAATTTAAACGACCATCTTGAAAACACGATATTAATTGCAATTTAAGTTTTAACATACTATTTTTCCTACGACGCGTTAGAATTCTTTTTAATTCTTGTATTTGTAAATAACGTTTCCCTTTTTCATCCTTCTAATAAGAAGTAATCTCAGGAAGAAGATTTATTCATGATACGTCAATCTCTAAAAATTAAGTTCGTCTATTTGTAAAAAGTATATCGAGTTAACTCTCTTTCGTATATCTCTCTCTCTCTCTCTCTCTCTCTCTCTCTCTGTCTCTCTCTTTCCTTCTGTCTCTAATTTGAAAAAATTTATCATATTTTCTTTCGTTGAAGCCACAAAAAAAAAAGCGAAAAAAGAAAAGGAAAAGACCACGATTTCTTTTTTATTCCTAGCGGAAACTGTGACGATCGTGAATAATTTCATCGAGCTTTTTTGAAATATTTATTATCCCTCATTGATTGGTTCCGTCATTATATATATATATATATATATATATATATATATATATATATATATATATATATATATATGAAAAGAAAAAAAAGATACAGGAAAAACGAAAAAAATATACAAATGAAAATGAAAAAGAGAAAGAATTAAAAAAAGAATTAAAAAAAAAAAAAAAGAATAAAAAAAATACAAATAAAAATAAAATAATAAAAAAAAAAAAAGATCAATCCTCCCACGGACGAGACGAGTCGGCGCGAGTTAAATAAATAAAATGAAATGAAATAAAAGCTTGTATTCCGTAAAATGAAAAAGTATAAAAGAGACACAAAAAGAGAGAGAGACAGAAATAGACATAGAGAAAAAGAGAAGCGGAGATGGAGATAGAGACATGCACAAAGAGAAAGAAAGACAAAGAGAAAAAAAATAAAAGAAAAATATATACACACACACTTCCTGAGAAAATATATATTATATATTATATACACATATATACACATATACACATACTTTTCAGAAAATATTATATTACACGCACACACATATATATAAAATGACAAACTGCATATATACATCTACTATATATATATATTCATGTATATAAATATTTGTATATATTTATATGTATAATATGTATATAATATTTATGTATGTCTACACACACAGACACACAGACAGACAGACAGACAGACAGGCAGAAATAATATGTATGTATGTATGTATGTATGTATATGTATATGATAGGGGATCGCATTTTATGGAGCTCTTCCATTAGATAGAAAGACCAAAATTTGAACAATTTGAAACGAGCGCGTTCACATAGGATAGATGCCCGTGTATGTCGATGATCGATCTCGGTATTTCGATGCTCGTTTCGTCGCGGAACATCGGGAACAAAAAGATCAACGGAGCGTTCAGAACTGGATCCGCATCACGTTCCAAAACCGATTCGATTCTTTTCTTTCTTCCTGCGTTCACGTGTCTCTACAGATAAATAACTACATACATACGTACGTACGTACGTACGTACGTATGTATGTATATAGCAAGTACATACACACGTATGCATGGGCGTGTAAAGGTAAAGGGCATTAAACTCTTGTACCAATAGTAGACATATACGGATAGTAGTAGAGGATAGAGACAAATCGAATTTTATATAAAATTTCATTTAAATACAATTATTATCAAACGAATTATTTATTTTAAATTAGATATTTACGATATATATTAATAATGATGATAATAATTAATAATAATAATAATAATGATGATGATGATGATGATGGTGATGATGATGATGATGATGATAAAAGTGTAATAAATATCTAAGAATTTAAAAATAAATCAATGAATAAATTCGAACTAGACAAAAAGTATTTGTATGAATCTATTAAAATCGATTAATTTATATAACTATTTCAATGATAGGAATATTTTTTAATCATGCAAGGATTAACAATAGTGATAAATAGAACCATAGATATCCACTTATATATATATATATATACGTACGTATATACAAACGAAATCGTATATAATGTGACAAATAATGTAATAAATAATACAAAAAATAACAACTATTACTATTATTATTATACATTATTAATATTAATATTATACTATCAAACGTTGGACCCTTTCGATAAAATACAACTCCAAAAAAAAAAGAAAAATATATAAACGTGTAAAAACACACGTATACACACACACACACACACACACACCTATAACGCAATAAACGATTACAGGTACGAAAATGGCGTCGAGTCGTCCATCAACTTTTTTCGCACGGTTCATAAAAAAAAAAAAGAAAAGAGGAAAAAAATAGAAAAGAAAAAAGAAGAAAAAAAAAGTAATAGTAAAAAACAAAATTAAAAAAAAAAAAGAAAGAAAAAGATAATGACGCTATCGACGTATGCAACGTGACGCACCGTATAAAGAGATCTAACGAATTAACGATGATTATCTTCTTTCTCTTTCCTTTTTCATTTCCATCTTTATTTCTCCTCTCTTTTCCTTCTTTGAATCAATCGAAATAAAATCGTTTAATAACAGCCCACGTTATTCGCGAAATAAGAGAAGCGAGTTCCCTTCGGCACTTCACATCCTATGAAAGTAACGTGCAAAACGAACGAAAGGAAAGGAAACGAAAGGAAAGGGTGAAGAAGGGTGAGGAATGAGGAGTGGGGGGGAGTAGACGAGTGAAGAAGAGGAGAGGAGTGGGGGTAGGTGACACGTAGTAGTATTAGTAGTAGTAAGAGGAAGTGGAAAAGGAAGAGAAGGGGGAGGGAGGGGGAGGGGAGGTAAAGGAAGAGGATAAAAACCAGTTTTAATGCCGATCACGACGATCGAAGGGAGAGGACGAGAGCACGTACGACTCTATCCTTAAGGTGTAATCACACGAGACTCGATCGATTATTTCAAAGAGACGAGAAAATTCAATGTGTGTATGTGTACGTAAAGTATACATTAGTAGTGAAGCTAAGAATTTATGTAAGTGTGTGTGTGTGTGTGTCGTTAAAGTTAAGACTATACGGTTGGTTTCTCTACTACACTTGGCATATCTTCATTATTTTAATAGACGAAGATGGATATATTAAGCATGAAGTTAATTATCTCTGTCGTCTGTATTATATATTAAGATTTGTTATGGGTGTTTTGATGGTGATGATAGTCGTTCGATTCTCTTCGATCGTTTATTTCATTGAATTGAATTGAATTTAGTTTATTTTAGTTTAGTTTAGTTTAGTTTAGTTTAGTTTAGTTTAATTTAATTTAATTCATAGGTACGTGTATACGTTCGTTCGTTTTCCTTCTTCATTATTCTTTTTAAGAATCTTTATTCCTCGTTAGATTTTAATTGATTATTATTCTTTATAAATGACGATTGATACGAGAACGAGGTGATGTGTAACATCGATTAATTATTTCTCTTGGGAAAAGTATTATTATGATTTAATCGAATGAATGAAATTTGAAGATTATATATATATATGTACACACACGCAGATACACAGAAATATATATATATATATATGTATATATAAATTAATAGGTAGTAAGGTAATCGTTTGTCATCACACATATTAAAATAATTAATTACTATTAATACTCGTCGACTATATTACATTAGTATCGTGTAATTTAAAGTATTTAAAAAGATTGCCGAAAAATTTCATATCAACGTCAGAAACTAATACACATACATATATATATATAACTCCCACAAGGCCGTAAAAAAAAAATATACACAGAACAGTGAGGGAGATTAAAAAAAAAAAAAAAAGAAAAAGAGAGAAAGAAGATGAAAAAAAAAGATCAACCGTGAAGTTAGAACGTTTTTCTTTAGGATTATAAATACATATGTTACATACATATGTACTTACTTACTTGAACTTAATATATTATAAACGACCTGAGAAAAAGAATAGAAAAAAAGAAGAACTTGCAACCCACGTTGCTCTCTAGACAGAGACAGATAGACAAACAGACAAACAGAGAGACAGACATAGAGAGAGAGAGAGAGAGAGAAGAGGGGAGGGGAGGAGAAAGAACACTTTCTCCCTCTCCTCCCTGTGACCTCTCCCATCTCAAATCTAAACAATTTTCTTGGTGGAACGCGAAGCTGGAAGCACTTTGCTCTCGTAGCTTGGGTAAACAACGCTCGGTTGCTTTCGTTGGTTGCTTGGTTGGTTCGTTCATTCGTAACCCTTTACTTTTACAACGATCTTTTTTCAAACGTCCATTTTTCTCTCTCTCTCTCTCTCTCTCTCTCTCTCTCTCTCTCTCTCTCTCTCTTTCTCTTTCGTTGTCTTTTTTATTCGATATAAGAAAAGATTTCTAGTTTGGAAGCGTTGACCCAGAACGACGATCTAAATTTTATACTTTCTTTATCTCGATACATATATCTGTCTCTCTCTCTCTCTCTCTTTCTCTTTCAATCGAGTCTTTTTTCAATTGAATCCTTTAAACGAATCTCAAGAAAAGAGGTCGAAGATGTAATGAACGAAAATAAAGAAGGAAAGAAAAAAAAATAGAAAAAGAAAAAAAGAAAGAAAGAAAGAAGAATAACAAGATGGTAGAAGAGGAAGAATAAGAAAGAGTTAATCAATCGTTAAACGTTATAAATTATTTATCGATCATTGATTTCTATTCTCGATCGATTGTTAAACGACTCGAAGAAAGAACAGAGAAGGAGATCAAAAGAAAGAAACAAAAATTACGAAGAGAAATAAAAAAGGAAGAAGAGGATGACGACGATGACGATAACGATGACGATAACGATGACGATAACGATGACGATAACGATGACGAAGAAGAAAAAGTAGAAAGAAGTCAAACTAAAAGAAGAAATAGAAGTAGAAGTAGAAGTAGAAGTAGAAGAAGAAGAAGAAGAAAATGAAAAAGAAGAAGAAGAGTAGCCAGGCGTGTCGGATCGCGTTTAGAGTCAAGAAGGGTGCTGCACGGTGCACATCCAGAGAAAGTAAACTTTAGCAAAGTGTTTACCTACGTCCCCCGACATCAAACAGAATGCGGTCGCGCCGCGGATAATGAACCGTCTCGAACGCGAACAAAAGTTTATACTCTCTCTCTCTCTCTCTCTCTCTCTCTCTCTCTCTCTCTC
>NC_057702.1:2929938-2949938 GCF_014466175.1 Vespula pensylvanica | reverse complement strand
CCTTCATCTCCTCCTCTTTCATCTCGTTACTAAATCGTAACCCTATGAAATCAAAACTATAATAACTACCATCGCCTTCGAACGAGAATTGCCGAGATTAGAAAAGGGCGAATAATAACGATTCCGATGAATAACCACGCTAAAAAAAAAAAGAAAGAAACAGAAAAGAAAAAGAAAATAAATCGAACGACTAAAAGAATCAAAAAAAAAAAAAGAGAGAGAGAGAGAGAGGGAAAGAGAAAAAGAAAAAAAAGTAAAAGAAGTAAAGGAAAGAAGGAAGGAAGGAAGGAAGGAAGTAAGTAAAGAAATAAAAAGGTTTCCGTTGGATCGAAACAAACATCGTTACGGAAATGGTAAAAGTCAGGCATGGGCCTTCTGCTATTCCTCATCCACCCCCCCCTCTCTCCCCCGTTCATCTCCATCTTCTTCCACTCCCCCCCCCTCTCTCTCTCTTTAACCCTCTTCTATCAACCTGCAGGGCTGTCTGTGTTCTATAAGGGAACAACCCATTCCAACCTCACCCAATCCAACCCACTCCACCCTACCTCACCTCACCTCACCTCACCTCACCTCACCCTATTACTCCCTCCCCCTTCTACTCTCCCACCCTGTTAAAAAAACAGACAGACCGTTCCCTCGCTGACGCGTTTAGTAGCTTGATATAACGATGAAACGAAGGAATGAACGAATGAACGAATAAACGGATGAACGAATGAACGATCGTGCGATGAAGGGTGAGGTGAAGAGAACTTGGAGAGGAGTTTACTGGCTCTACTGGCTCTACTGACTCTGCTTGCTTGCTTGCTTGCTTGCTTGGTGCTGTCAGAGAAAGACGGGGGAAACAGCGAGAGCACGTATGAAATTCTGAAACGCTTTCATTATCGTCGACGACGTGACGTTAACTGCATTTTAACGAGCGCTCGAAGCCCCCACCTTCTCTCACCTCTCACCCTATTTCCACCCCCTACCTTCTCCCTCCAATCTCCCACCTCATGGTTAACAGCTTAAAACGCCGTCGGAACGTTCGATCGTAAACGAACAATTCCGAGACTTTCGTCGAGAGGACGACGACGGAGCTTTTCCATCCGATTTTTCAAGGGAACTTGTTGCTCCTGTGAAAAAGAATAAAGTGGGAGAAGAATAAATGGAAGAAGAGGAAAAAAAAAAGATGAGGTATGCGATAGGAAAGAGAATGGAAGAGAACGACAGAGAAATAGAGAGAAACTAAAAGAATGGAAGTGAGAAAGGATGAGAGAGGAAAGGAAATTTAAACAGAAGAAGGAAATAAAAAAAATAAAAAAAGAAGAAGTAGAAGAAGAAGTAGAAGAAGAAGAAGAAGAAGAAGAAGAAGAAGAAGAAGAAGAAGAAGGTGAAATTACAAAATTAAAGAGACGTGAGAAACGCTTTAACTTCTTCATGGGAACCGAGAAACCATGAAAGTTTTGTCGTCGCGTGGTTTCACCGGCAAACAGCATTATCGAAAAAGCGTTCGGAGACTTCAGAGATTTTTACAGACACATATACGTACGTACGTACGTACACATATATGTACAACGTACGCATGCAAACATATATTTTTTGCATGCATATATATATATATATATATATAGCACACATACACACACACATATATATATAAGTAAATCGTCGTGTTCTCGTATGAATGCAAGCCACAGAGAGAATGCACGTCCTCTCGAAGGAAACCGGATATTCCTGAGGCTCTGAAGGAGAAGCCACCCTCTCCTCTACTCTCTATACTCTTTCCCCTCTCCTCCACTCCTCTCTCTCTCTCTCTCTCTCTCTCTCTCTCTCTCTCTCTCTCTCTCTCTCTCTCTCTCTCTCTTCTTGGCACCCTCAGCGTTAGCATTGTCCCTTCAGAATTTTTTCTACCTTATATATATATATTTTTTCTAGTGTGTCATTGGAATGGCTTTTTCTATGCATGTGTGTGTGTGTGTGTGTGTGTGTGTGTGTGTGTGTGTGTGTGTGTGTGGGTGTGGATGGATAAGTATAATATGAAAATAAATTGTTTTGTAATTATCTTTAAAAATGAATTGTATGTATTATAAGTAAATTAATTGAACGTCGACGATTATGTTTTATTAGAAATAAAATAATAGAAAAAGAATAATAATAATAATAATAATAATAATAATAATAACGATAATGATAATAATAATGATATGTTAAAATATAAATGTTAAATAGATTTCATTTGATTTTATAAATAATAGCTAGTGAAAATGAATAACATATTTCGATTTGAAAATTGTAAAAGTAAAGTTTATTCGTCGTAACTTTTCTATTACGATTGATCAATCTAAGGAATCAATTAAAATTCTACATGTTTACGTCATACACATATTAAATGAATTTTGCAAAATAAATTCTTCTTTCGTTGAAAATTGTAATAGTAAATTTTATTTATTGCCTTTAATGTATCATGATCGATTAATTTAACGATTTAATTAAAATTCTATATCGTCCCTGTGTATCATACATATACACCTACGTGTATACGTGAATAAATGCGTTTCAAATTTTTCCTTATTTTTATTCGTATTTTACAAAATTTTTATCATTACTATTACACATACATATTTATAATAATTTATATTATTGTCATCATTGTTACATATATTATAAAAAAAAAAAAAAAATAGAATGAACACATAAATATGGGTTTCATGTTCGCAACAGGAACATTTACAACATTTCGTCGTCATAGTAATCGTAGTCGTATTTCTCTTTACTAATTTTTATTTTTTATTTTCTTTTTTTTTTTTCGTAACATAAAAATGACCTCCCGTCTATCGAATTTGTCCCACAATAAAGATAAATGGCAATAACGTTTACCTTATGGATTTACGTTCTTCACTAAGAGAATATTAATATTTCGTTAATACCTTAGGAAAGTTAAAGGATAGCCTAAGGTTAATCGAAAGCAAATACCCAAAGGCAACCCCAATTACCACGTTAGTGGTAACAAGGAGGAAGAGGTAGAAGCGTTACTATTATTATGAAAATATATGATGATCATGTATCAGTAAAGAAAAGAAATTTTCAAAGAGTATTATCGAGCAACTGTATATTTATATATCTACAATTTTAATCTATACACACACACACACATATTTATTCATATATACATACATACATACATACATATATATATGTATATGTATTTAAATTACACTAACGAGTAAATAACAATGGACCAACGGAGGTTTTGTCGGCAAAGTTTTACACGCTCGACTGAAAGAAAATTATTCACAACTTTTTCTTCTTTCGTTACAACAAGAACGACTCCACCCTTACATCCTTACATCCTTAACCCTCTTACCCCCTACCTACCCCTTTGCCGCGTGCCAGTTGAATAATAGAGAAATAAAAAAATTAAAAATTAGTAAATGGAAATAACTTGTTGTGGTCGAACGATATATTTTTTTTTTCTTTCTTCTCCATTCGAGAGAAAGAAAGAGATAAAAATAGAATAAAAGAAAGAGAAAGAGAAATATAAAAAAAAAAGAAAAAGAAAAGAGAGAGAGAGAGAGAGAGAGAGAGAAAGAGACTGGTCAGAAACTCAGCAATAACAACTTTGTTGTATTTTGGGGATGAAGATGAGGATGAAGGGTGGAGGGTGAAGGCAGAGAGGAGGTACACACAGGGTAGGTCGTGAAAAGTAGTTAAGTCGGTCTAACCCTCGCATCCATTGTCGCGTGTCCTGTGGTGCGAAGGTCGTTGCTTGACAGATGTTCTAACAGAGGAATAAGAACGTCTCTTTTTTGGATTTCTTTGAAGAGGAGCTTGCGACCCGGTATAATCCCCGTAATTGTACACCCGTACATACATATATACATATATATGTATATATGTATGGTATACATACATATATAGCTACCTACCTACCTACTTTTTTCTCTAAAGTATCGAAAATGAAAAGAAATATATATATATATATATATATATATATATAGAAAAGAATAGAAAAGGAAAGAAAAAAAAATAGATATTGAAAGAAGGAGAGTTTAGAAAATGGAAGAAACGAACCTTTTTTGTAGTTTCACGAGCCACTCGAGTTTGGCTTAAACGATCGTTTAAATATGCCAATGAGAGATATAGAGAGACTATGGGAAAGAGAGAGAGAGAAAGAGAGAGAGAGAGAGAGAAAGAATATGCCTACGTCTTTTCGATGGTAAAATAACAATGAATGGGAAGACATAATAGCTAATGATCTGACTACTTTAAATAACATTTAGAACTATTTTTCTCTCTCTTTCTTTCTCTTTCTGTATATATATATATATATATAACTCTCGTATAAATACGAATATTCCATTCAATGGTAATACTGTTTTATATAAGTCGAGTTATTAGAAGATTCATATATGTAATAGAAGAGATAAAAAGAAAAAAAAAAGAGTTAGAGATATTTTATTTTCTTTGATCATATAAATACGTGGTGACAAATAAAAATATATTTTTGATAAATTTAATTCATATAATTTGTATAAGTTGATATATAAATTATGAAATAAATGATAGTAGTTTTGTGTATGTATATTCTGGTCGATAAGATTTTATATCAGGTTCGTAATCAGATTTTTTAAAAATCTATATATATATATATATATATATATATATATATATGTATTATACTTTATAGTATACTGTATTTATTAATGTTATATATTAAAAGACCTACACACACATATATAGATTCTTAAAATATCTAATCGATTGATATTTATATAAATTTATTATATAAATTATATATACATATGAAACTATATATATATATAGGTATTAAAAAATTTTGATTTCAATTAACATTTATATAAATTTACCATATAAATAATATATATATATATAAATTAAAATAATTTTTTTTCAATTATCATTTATATAAAATCATAATTACCATTTACCATGCAACGAAAAGTTTCTCTTTCTCTTTCTTTCTTTCTCTCTCTGTCTCTGTCTCAATGAATCATGTTTCATGAATACAAAAATATAAGTCGATTGAAAGTAACTCTCTCTCTCTCTCTCTCTCTCTCTCTCTCTCTCTCTCTCTCTCTCTCTCTCTCTCTCTCTTTTCTCTTTCTCTCTTCGTGGGAACCTAAGTAATTTTCTTTCCTCTAATACCATGTACATACTTACATGTAGACAACAATCGTTCGCGACCATAGCCCGATTGGCTAGGGATTGGCTTACCGATCGTTATCGTATCTTAAAGATCATAAATAATCCTTAACATACGATAGTAATGCGAGTCGAGAACGTAGAATGGTATATCCATTCCGATAGATAGTACGAACCACCATAGAATATACTATATTGATACCGTAAAACTTTTAATTCTTTTTTTTTTTTTTTCTTTTTTCAATTAACAAAACTCGACTCAACTCGATTCGATTCGATTCGACTCGTGTTAAATCTTTGAAAAATAAAAATTCGCTAAAAGAAATTTATTAAATCGTTCTTATCCCGTTCTATAGTATATAAATAAAACACCATAACAATTTGATATACTTCTTTAACACAAATTAACAAAATTAATTCGCGAGGTATAAAAAAAATATATATAACTTATTGATCGGAAATCTAATTTAACGTACAATCGATCAGTGATAAATATTTCGAACGATCAAATCGATCAAAAATACCGTGCCGATTATATCTGTTACAATTATCAATCGATCGATTAACCGAATAATTCTTAAATTAATTCGCAATAATTCCTTCGGTTAGAAACCTAATGACGATCTTGATATTCGATCTTATTGATATTTCAAATGCCGATCATAGATCTATCGCTAATGATACATTAGTGATTAATAAAATAACTCGTTAAATAATTCATAAGTGAATCGATTCATAATGTACTTTAATGTAATTTATAACGATAGCAATGGCGTGGTCGTTATGGGGTTTAATCATGGTTTAACAGAGGATTTGAAACGTATTAAAATAAAATATTTAATTCCGTCACGAAATTATTATTATTATTTTTTATTATTTATATGAAAATTTGGTCGCGCTAATATTTCAAACGAAATTGATCAGGATCGCGTGTCGATCGTGAAATACGACCATTATCACGTAACAAACGTAATCGATAAGAAACGAGAAACACTTGATTAAAAAAAAAAAAAAAAAAAAGAAAGAAAGGCAAATAAAAATTTGATCAGTCAAAAGAATGGATGGATGTCGTGTTAGAGAGTCATTAATACGTTAGAAAAGATTTGATCGTAATCGATTACAATCGTTGAAACGCGTACGATTTCGGAAAGAAGGTCGGAATTTTATCGAATTTATTTTCTACGCTCTACGTGGACTTTAAAAGCGAATAAATTAAAGTAAAATAGTAAAATAAAACATTTTAAAAAAATGAGAAAGAAAGAAGGAGAGGAAAATCATGTAAATAAAAATCTAAACGAATCGAAATGTTTCGTTTCGTTTCGTTTCGTTTCGTTTCGTTTCGTTTTCGAAATGTTTCTTTCGGGCTCGTACAATTTTGAGTTTATTAAATCTCCGTCCATGTTTTCGCGTACTTGCCGTATGCGATTTTACGTACGTGATACTTCGAACGTATCGAGAAAGGAAGAGAAAGAGAGAGAGAGAGAGAAAGAGAAAAAACGTGCTCGGACAACGACATTGGGGTTCAAGTTGGGTCAGCTTGGCAAACAAGAAACTTTATCGCGCGACGTCGACGGTTTGCTTCTCGAAAAATAAAAAAATAAAAAAATAAAAAGAAAAGAAAAGAAAAGAAAAGAAAAAAAAAATGGAATCGTTCGTTTTAATAGATCTCTCGTTATTATTTATTTATTTATTTATTTATTTATTTATTTTATTATTTTACTTTTTTTTTTATTGTTATCGTATTTGTTTTTTTTTTTTATTATTTTATTACCACCCGACGAGAGTCAACAAGAAGATGATAATATTTTTTTTTTTTTCGAAAATTACTTCTTTCGATCTATCGTTCACGTAATTTTATTTTATTTTATTATTTTTCTTTTTTAAGCATTTTAGTTTCATAGCTTAAGTTGTATATTATTGTTCGTATCGTTCTTTTACAACTATGTATCTATGTATGTATATATCGATGTATCTGTTAGAGAAATGTTTCTCGAACTTTTTCTATAACGAAAAGATTTGAAAAATTTCTAAAACTTTAAAGAAAGATATCTCGATAATTTTATACAATTCAAAATTTAATTTTATATATCTTACAGTTTAAAGATAGACATCAATAACAAATAAACCGAAGCAAAAGTATAAGAATTAAGAAAACCAAAACGCGAAAATGTATTTTGAAATTTTTCACGTGAAAGAGAACAGATCATCAATTTTTCTAATTTTTATCGTTACGTTCTTTGGGAGACGAATTCAAGAAAAATTAATTCTAAAAAAAAAAAAAAAAAAAAAAAAAATTCTAATTTTCTTTTCTTGTCTTTTATTTTTCTCGAATCGATAAAAACATACTAATGTTGTATCTGTTTGTTAGAGTAACGCCGCAACGATAAATCGACGTTTATTCCGTCATTATTTCTTCTTTTTTCTTTTTTTCTCCAGAGTGTAACGCAAGTCATGTACTTAAGGAAGATTGAAAAGTCTGGAAAGGATGAAAAAGATAGAAATAGAGAAAAAGAGAGAGAGAGAGAGAGAGAGAGAAAGAGATAGATAGATAGATAGATAGATAGATAGACAGAGAAAAAGAAAGAGAAAGAGAGAGAAATTCATTTTCTCGAGAGTCTCCAAACGCAAGTCAGAGTGCAGAAAAGAAAGTTGGCTTAGACGAACGTCCCTCTCGTCGAAGTGTCGAACCTTCTCTCCTTTAAGAATTCGAAGAAGAAACTCGAATGTGATTCTCTCCCAAGAGAGAGGACCTTCTCTTTCTTTCTTTCTTTCTTTTTTTTCTCTGACACTCCACTCGATTTTATTTCTATCGTATTTTCTAACCGTTTTAACAGGAAGAAAGAAAAATGAAAAAAGAAAGATTATTATTTCATAATTGTTCCACAGCGACGATAAATTTGTTAATATTAGTAATAAAAATCTATTTCACATTCATAGATAAATGTAACGATATCGTGTGAATGAATTTATATAAAAAGAAAAGAAGGAATCGAACGTTGTTCGAATAAAAAAAAAAGAAAGAAAGAAAGAAAGAAAAGAACAAAGGGAAGAGACATATAGTGATTTTTCTGACATCGATTAAATTATTTTTGCTGTAAATAATAATGAATATTTGATATTCAATAAGAGTTAATTTTACGAAGGTATCGTAAAATTGATTAAACAAATGACAAATTTGACCGATTTATTAAAAATCTGATAATAATTTCGATAATAAGACTGATCTATTTGAGATAATACGATTGAAGTCCTTTTTTAAAAGATGAAAATATTATCGATATGTTCATATAAATGTTATCTCTATTTCATAATAGAAATATTTAAGTTTTGCTAATATTGAAATATATAAGATCACATTCCATTTATAATAATATTATTTTTATTAATCGTATATTGATCAATAAAATTTATCGTTAAGTACTATTATATTGAACAATTTTAAAAGTAATAATTATAAATAATTATAAATAATGTTCGTGCATACAAATACATATGTACGTATGTATCGATCTATTATTTTATAAGCTCATTTAATTAATTACTAACCATCATAGTAATCAATAAATTAATCATTATTATTTCTTAATTTTTATCTTCGATTACATCTGCGATTTTAAAGCTAATCGTTATAAATGATATATAATAATATAAAAAAAATAAAAAAAATAAATAAATAAAAAGAATAGAACAATGTCCATCAACACAAATACATATTAACCGATATAGTAATATAATTAAAAATACATATTATCGAATACCATCATTCTCAATTAAAAAAAAAAAAGAAAAAAAAAAAAAAAGAATTATATACATTTATATGCTCATATGTATATGCTATAATAAACATATCCAAATTATTTATAAGTTCGAACAATGATTACTTTAATAATAAACGAATCCTTGTAAAACGATGATTATAGTCAAACGAAGGTGATAACGATATAACGGCTTTTAACTTTCTTTCCTACGCATTAAGCCGCTTCTTCTTTAGCAAAGAAAAAAAGAAAAAAAGAATTAAGAAGGAATGCGAAGGACGAAGAAAGGGTTAAACCAGGAGTAGAAAGGAATAAAGAAAGATCTAACGTGAAAAAGGTTGGGTGCTTGCGTTTTTAAGGGGATATCGGAGGAACAAAAAAAAAGGACAACAAAAAAGAAAAAAAAGAAAAAAGAAAAATACAAGGGAAGAAATATAAGAAAAAAAAAGAAAACAAAGAGAAAAGAGAAAGAAGAAAAAGAAAAACCAAAACCAAGGGAAAAAAAAAGAAAAAGAGAAAATACAACGAAGAGAGAGAGAGAGAGAGAATGCGTTTAAAAAAAAAAAAAAGAAAGAAAGAAAAAAAGGATAGAAAGACGAGGGTGGAGGATCTACAGTTCTCATCGTCGTCGACAATCGCAATGCGGGAAGCTATAAACGTAAAAGACTTCTCAGCAAAAGAAACCGGGCAAATGCCGGTAGCCTCTAGGTGCGAGTGAGTGAGTGAGTGAGTGAGTGAGTGAGTGAGTGCATATGCTTTACGAAGCTTTTAATCAACGCTCACGGCGTAAGTCTCTCTCTCTCTCTCTCTCTCTCTCTCTTTTTCTTTCTCTCTGTGTGCTACCATTATGCGTACTTTCTTCTGTGGGGTAGTATTTTCTTTTTATTTTTTTTTTATTCATATATATATATATTTTTTTCTTTTTTTTTTCTCTTATCCGTTTTAACCTCTATCCTTTCTTTTTTTCCTATTTCGTCTTCGTCTTCGTCGTCTCTATCTCTCTCTTTCCTTTTTTTTCTTTCTCTTTCTTTCTCTCTATCTCTCTTTCTCTCTCTCTCTCTCTCTCTCTCTCTCTCTCTCTCTCTCTCTCTCTCTCTCTCTCTCTCTCTCTCTCTCTCTCTCACACAACACGCACGCTTTATCTATCTTTTTTTTCAACATACATACATACGTGCATGCATACATGTATTATCATTCATCAGAAAACTATAATTTACATATATAACGTATTTATCAATTTTTCCTATTTTGCATAAGAATCAGAAGATTTATTTTCCTTTGAAAAATTTTTCACCGTCGTCTATACTTCGAATACGTTCGTTTAACGGGAAGGAAAAAAAAATCAAGAAAGAAGAAAAAGGAGTAGAGGGAGAAGAAAGAAAATCGTGAAGATCTTTCCGAAAGATTTGTCGACATAAAAAAAAAAGAAAGAGACAGAGGGAGGGAGAGAGAGAGAGAGAGAGAGAGAGAGAGAGAGAGAGAGAGAGAGAGAGAATTTAAAGCTCGAAAGAGACTAATTTGTCGGATCACGAAGAAGAACAAGCTAATCCTTGAAACCCTAGATCGTTCATCTATTCGCTAACGCATTATGTCTATATACCTGTTAGGTATACCTTAAAAGGTCCTTCCAGGCACGAACGGTACCTTCTCTATACCCTACCGGTCGGAGATTAAAAGAAAATTCGGATTTTAAGATACTTAAGACCGTAAAGAATCATACCTAAACTTATATTGTGAAAACCTAATGGAATGTTCTATATATATATATATATATATATATATATATATATATATATATATACACGCATGTAGAAGCATTGTCAATTTAATGAAAGATAATTAATACGAATGAATTAAATATAAGTACATTGTAACAAGTAGATTTGTTAGAAAAATAAGTTTTACTCTTTTATCCTGTATTATTTATCCTTCATTAATTTTTATTCTTAAGATCGATCAAACTAATATCACTTATCAAATCTTTTCTATAAATCATATATACAAAAATAAAAAAATATATATATATATAAAAGAAACGATGATACACTATCACAATTACTATTACAATTTCCTTTCTCTCGAGACGACATTAAAGAAGAGATTAAGAGATAAATATAGAGATAGAAGAAGATAGATAAACAAATAGATAGATAGATCGAGAAAAAAAAACAAAAAGATCGACGTTCAACAAACTGGAGAACTTGATGTTCCGCGAAACAATAAAACGCAGCCCCCAATGATGCGCTTGGCTTTTAGTGCCACGAAAAAGGTAGCTCTAATACTACCATAACTCGCATGTGTTTTTATTATACATATATACAAATATATATATATATATATACACATAAATATATATGCACATGTGTGAGTGAGTGTATGTGTGTTTCTGTGTGTGTTGAGAGTTCGCTACACCCCTGTGCACAGGATAGAACGAGTATAATGGCGTGCGTATGCTTGGCAAGAGATTCTCAACGACTACGATGACGTCGACTACGACTACGACAACGACAACAACAACAACGACGACGACGCCGACGATGACGCCGACGAAGTTGTTTGTCGGCTGCCGGAGTCCAAGTGTTCCGGTTCAACCCTCTTCAACCCTCTCTCTTATTCCTTTACAGTTACACATACGTAGTCCAACATAAACGTAAGAACAGAATTACTCTTCCTGATGGTATAATGTATAGATACCTACACGCTTTTTCCATCAACATCAACATTAACATTAACATCAACAGCATCAGCATTAGCCAGCAACAACAACAACAACAATAATAATAATAATAATAATAATAATAATAATAACAACAACAATGGCAACAGTATCCATGTTATTCATGAAATGTCACGTGATGGCATTTTAAAACGCGCGTATTTTAAAAATGCAATTTTTCGACCATCAACACGACGATATCTAACCTAAATTTTCTCAGGAAATTTCTATAGGAAATTTATCTCTTCGTTTCTTCTCTCTCTCTCTCTCTCTTTACTTCGTCTTTTCCATTTTCTTTTTTCTCTCTCTCTCTCTTTCTTTCTTTCTTTTTTTTTTACAATTTTTATATACGATATTTACGTACGTAGATATTTCTGTACGTGGATTAACACACTTTGGAAGACATATACTCGTAGAAAAATCACGATCTACCTATCACCCTATCTAGTTATCTATATCTATCTATTTATCTATCTCCCTCTACCATTCTCTTCTTCTCCTTCTTTCTATCCGCGAGCGTTAAACTTTTTTACGATCTATCCGCGAGAATACCGACTTTATCTATAGACTTTTCTTTAACGTTGGCTGACATTTATACGCGTACCAGCGTTAATAGCAGCCTTCGTAAACGAAAGATTTATTTTACTATACATACATACATACATACATACATACATACATACATACATAAAAAAGTACATACGTATATCCATATGAAACTGAGAACCATTTCGTAATATATGATCATAGGATAGATTTTATATTAATCGTAGAATTTCAAATGTCTTCGGTGCTTATTGACTCCTTTACGAGATTGCAATACGAACGATGAAATAAAACGAAGATGAGAAAAACAAAAAAGAACAAGAAGAAGAAGAAGAATAACAAAAAGAAGAGAAAATAGAAAGAAAGAAAAAAAAAAGAAAAGAAAAAGAAAAAGAAAAAGATCTTAAGGATCTATACTTCTCTCTATTTGCTTTCATCCTCTTTCTGTTTTTAATTCGTAAAAAATCTTTTCGCACTTCGATCGAAAGCTTCGTACGTGAACAAAACAAAAGATGATGAGTGGGTAGAGGGTGAAGGGACGGGATTGAAGAGGATAGAGAGGACTGGGGGGTGAGATAAGGGGTAAAGGTGGTTGGATGGGTGGGTGGGTGGGTGTGTGAGTGGGTGGGTAGAGGAACACGTGATATGACTCGTAATGAAAGCAACGGGGTATTAAACTTCCAGAGCTTTTCCCGTCTCTTTCGACCTACCCCAACAAACGACCGATTTTTACAACCCCTCTCTCTCTCTCTCTCTCTCTCTCTCTTTCTCTCTGTTTCTCACCCTCTCTCTTTCTATCCTATACAACGAGAGAACAAAGAGTCACACAGAGAGAACGTCGTCGACGTTGTTGACGACGACTGTGAGGACGCGTGCAACCATGCGAGAGGTGTAACGAGTACGTTGTGCATCGTCGAGACACTCCTGTAACTGCTGTTACTGCTACTGCTGCTGTTGCAGTAGCAATAGCAGCAGTAGCAGTTGTATCTGTAGCTATAGTAGTAGTTGTTGTAGCTGTAGCTGTAGTTGTAGTTGTAGCTGATGTTGTGTTGTTGTTGTTGTTGTTGTTGTTGTTAGGTGCTGCTGTTACGTTTCCCAACAGGGTCAATTCTCCTACCATTCGCACGTACCAAGAGAACGCAGGGACGTACCTTGTACCCTTTTACCCTTCTATCCTCTTACCCCCTTTTCCTATCCCTCCCACTACATCCCTTTTCTTTTTTTCTCTCCTCTTCTCTTTCTCGCTCTCCTGTGTACACTTCGTTACGCCTAATGGGTAGGAATCGTGATGTTAGTCTGACAAAGGAGGGAAGAATGGACGGGGTAGAAAATGGCGGTGAATCTCTTTTTGGAAAAGGAGCCATTAGACTACGACGGAGCTTTGTCTTTGGTATTTTTCTTCCTTTTTCTTTTCTTTTTTTTTTTTTTCTTGTTTCGTTTTGTTGATTCGTGAATCTTCAGGACACGATGAGGCGTGTAAAAAAAGAAGGAAAAGGAAGAGAAAAGAATTAATGGAAAAGAGGATAATAAAAGTTATAGAATATTATATAGAATATATATCTAATTATTTAGAAATTATATTCTTTGCACGTTTGAAAGTATATGTATGCGTGTACGTATGTACGTATGTGTGTGTATATATACGTGTTCGAAACAGGAACAAATGTTTGATGAGTAAATGCATTATTAAATAATACCTAGGACGTTCATACATACATACATATATATATATATATATATGATTTCACGTTATCCTCGTTTGTTCTCTATTAAACTATATATAGATATATATGCGTATACATGTATATATATATATATATATATATATAAGTAATATATTACCGATCGTGTACCTCTATATAATATTCAGCCACGTCAGACACATAACGCAATTGTCCCAACATCGATCGATATACTACTACCCCACCCCCTCCCCACACCCCTCCAAGTTTCGAGAGGAAACATTAACGTTGCCGACGGTGATTCAAAACTTATGGGTTTATAATAGTTGAAAAGTTGAAATAGGTATTATATTATAAATCTCAACGTGTGTCGACGCTATCCATTTGTTACTGTATTAAATTTCTTTAGAAATATTTTAACTGAAGTAAAACATATTCCTCTCCTACATACATACATAGATACACACACATACACACACACACACACAAACGCATCTTGCACGAAAGATTTCGCGTGATTCTCAATGAAAAATAAACAATAAACGCGACACCCATGCTAGGGAACATGGCGAGTATGGGAGCAATAAAAATGAAATTGCGATAAATCATTCGAAGGAATCTTTCCCCTCGTATCGTACAACCGGAAGACGCAACTCACACTCACTCACTCACTCACTCACTCACTTTAACGCACGCACGCGTTCAACTCAAGAACGCGAGTATCCTCCAACTTTCTCTCTCTCTCTTTCTTTTTTTCTCTCTTCTCTCACTTTTCACTCACCCTCACTCTTTCTCACCCTCTATCTCTATCTCTATCTCCTTCTCTCCTTCTCTCTCTCTCTCTCTCTCTCTCTCTGTTTCTCTCTTTTTTTTTTGCTTTTCCTTTTATTTTTATTTTTCTTTCTACGTCTTCACGATACGCACACGATGCCAAGTAAAAATAGTGTGGGCCATCAATCAGGGGGGTCGACAAACCCTGTACCACTCTACCGTGTTTATGTGTAAGCTGATAAATAGATAAATAAAGACCGACAGCTACCCTATAATTCTTACCAACATTTATTTGCTACCCTTCTCGATTCGATCTTTTCCTGGCTTTCGACTAGTCCACTATCGAAGTAAATTTAGAAATATGTATCAACGGTAAAAGGAACGTCATTCCTTTTCTTTTCTTTTCTTTTTTTGCTTTCTTACTTCTTTACTCCCTACGTAAACTAAATTAAGAAATTTCAAATTTCTTACGAGTTAAAGGATTAATGAATTTGCAAATAATAAAATCTTGTATACTATCTCTCTTGAAAATAATAACGTAATATAACCGAGAAAACATGTCGTTGTTCGTTCGTGTTGTTTATTCATTTATCTTTCCTTTTCTCTTTTTCACAAAATAAATGGAAAAATTAAAGATCTCTCGTACGAATTAAAAAATTAACTGGCCATTTATAAAATCTTACATAGTATCTTTCTTCAAAATAACTGAGAAATATTGTATCGATCTAAATATGCATTGAAAATTAAATAATATTGAAAATATGTATTGATCTAAAATAATTGAGAAAACATCGTTATAATTTTTTTCTCCTAAAATAAAATAAAATAAAATAAAATGAAATGAAATGAAATAAAATAAAATAAAATAAAATAAAAATATTTCAAATCCCTGACGAATTGAAGAACCAATAAAATTCGATATTATAAAATTTTATTTTGAAGATAACGATACGAAAAGAAACATATTTTTATTACTCTTTTCGTTTTTGTATTTTTTTTATTTTTAGAATTGCTGTGAAATCACTTGGAAATGTTCGAAAGGGCGCTTCTTTTAACGGATCGCGAATTCCACAGAGATGGAACTCATCAGGGTAACGCGTAAGCAAGGTGAGCTGGTTTCCAGTGGTTCTGAGAGAGAAACAGAGACAGAAAAAGAGAGAAAAAGAAGAGAGAGAGAGAGAGAGAGAGAGAGAGAGAGAGAGAGAGAGAGAGATACTACAACGAGTCTGCTTATTCAAAAGTTATAACTTATAACGACGACCATTAAATCCGCTTGGCCAAGCTATAGCTTCTTCTCTCTCTCTCTTTCTCGTTCTTCGTGAAAAGGTTCCTTTCTGCATTCCTTTCCACGATCCTTTAGCCAATGACGAGGCCATTCCAGCTATGCTATCTTTTTTTTCCCTCTCTACCGACTCGTTTAACTCACATCGAAAATATATTTCCGTTTGTTAAGTGGATTATACAGGTTCTTGACGCCAAAATAATCGACGTGTACCTGCCGCTTTAGGAATCTTATTTTTTTTTTCTTTGCTTTCTTGATTCTTTTTTTTTTTCTTTTGTATCTTTTTTTTCTTTGGTTTGTTCGTTCTTTTTTTCCTTTTTCTGGAAGGGAGTACAATAAATTGAAATAATTCCACGTTGTTATTTGATGTTTTATATAAGAAAAAAAAAAAAAATTTGTTTCCATCCAATTGCGGTTGCATATAGAGTTTGTAATCTGCAGCCGCGTCAATCTCCGCACGAAAATTCGAATCTTCATGTTTATAGCGTTTTAACGTCCGAAAAAAAATTATTAAAATTCCATTACTGTCGTGCAAAATGATGTTAACGCAGTTAAGAGTAATCGATTCAAATTTATGGATTTATGAAAAAGATAAGGACGTTAGGACGTTAAAAGGAAGAGAGAGAGAGAGAGAGAGAGAGAGAGAGAGAGAGAGAGAGAGAGAGAGAGAGAGAGAGAGACAGACAGACAGACAGACAGACAGACAGACAGACAGGAAAAAGTATAAATTTTTTATTCTAAAATCGAAATTTTTAAACTTAGACAAAAAAGAAAAAGCAAAAAGAAATTGAATCGATGGCCTTTAACTACGACGTTATATTACAATATAATACAATTATGAAAATTTTAATAATTTTGTATTGTAATAATTTTGGACTTTCATTTTACAAAATTCACTATGTATCTCAAATTACGAAGTTCACTATAGCGTAACTAAATCGGACAAAAAACATTTGTTTTTCCACGCGCGAATGAAACATCGATCAACTGCCTGGAATTATTAGATCTTTTTTCCAATTTATTTTATTCCCTTTCTACAAAAAAAAAAAAAAAAAAAAAAAAAAAAATAAAAAATAAAAAAGAGTACAAAATAAAATAACAAAAAATAAAAGAACCAAATAAGTAAGTAAACAAAAAAAAAAAAAGGAGAGAATCACAAAAATACATGAACAAAATTCAATGCCGGGAAGTACGTAAAATATAAATCCTTTAACAACGTTGCCCTTTCTCTCTGTCTCTTTGAAATAAATCATATGCGAACGAGTTAATCGAATACGGGTTTATATTACAAACGAAATAGAACAAAGTGAACACGAATAACCGAGATACCTACATATAAAACACGCGTAGTAGACATTAAAAAATCTCATGAATCAATTCAAGATGGAAGCTCGTAAAAATTTTGAAGAGTTAATTTAGCGTAACGTATCGATCGTCGTCGTCGTCGTCGTCGTCGTCGTCGTTCGCACTCGTTTAATGTCATCGTTCGAAAACGCAGCTCGCGTAACACTAACACCTCCACCTCCACCCTCCATCTTTATCTCTATCTCTTTCTTCTTCTATTACACCTTTCCTAAGGAGGTGAAGGAGGGTAACGAGAATGAGGATGAGGATGAGGCTGGCGGTGTCGCTTTTGTAGAGCATAGTAAATTAACCATGTCATAGCTAGATCAGATCGCGGCTCAGTGGCATGGAAATCCCTTTTGATTAACGAGCATGGGTAGTGTTATAACGTGTATGTGTTTATACGCGTGTATATGTATCAATATGTGTGTATGTATGTGTGTATAAATATATATAAATATATATGGATGAGTATGTAAGAGAAAGAGTATTTGTGGTCAATGGTGAACGAGAGAATAATGTCAACTTTCTATGTATTTTTGTATAGACCGGAAAAACAAATATAATGTGACCCGTATAAGCATAACCCTTCTCTTCCACCCCCACCTCTGATCAGGGAAAAATCGTTGAGGAAGGAAGTCTTCTCTTTTACTTTAACGTGAACGAGACCGAGAAGAGCACGTACTTATATATATACATATATATGTATATATATATATATATATATATATGAGCATACTTACACATGTATGTATATAATATGTATATATATGTGTGTATATAGTATATAGATATGTGTATACATACATATATATATTATGTGTATATATCTTGTATTTTCTTTTCTTTTATCCACTCGTTCTATATTTCTCTTTACTATGCGAATAGCCTATTTTCTTTTCTTTCTTTCTTTCTTTCTTTCTTTCTTGTTATTGTTCCTTTCTTCATGGTAAGAAAAATCGGAAGAAGAAGAAGAAGAAGAAGTCTAGAAAATCGACCTTTTTAACCGATTCTACCTGGAGAAATTCTTGGTCCAGAGGAAATGATACAATAACCGTGAACGATCTTATTCGTTCTCCAAGAGCAGAAAAATGTCCTTTCGAGGAGAAAGAAAAAGGAAAAGAAAAAGTAAAAGGAGAAAATAGAAAGAGAAGGAAGACAAAAATATATACGAAAGAGAGAGAGAGAGAGAGAGAGAGAGAGAGAGAGAGAGAGAGAGAGAGAGAGAGAGAGAGAGAGAGAGAGAGAGAGAGAGAGAGAGAGAGAGAGATGGAGAGATAAAGAAAGAAATACGTCGATGTAAATCGTCCGACATTTTTTAACCTTCATGGCTACTATTGTTCATTGATGTGTGTCCATTGATCGGAAGGAAGGAAAAGAAATAGAAATAGAAAAAGAAAAAAAAGAAGAAAAAAGGGAAAAAGAATTTTGAGAAAAAAGTGAAAGAATCGAAATTTCGTATGCAGTTAATTTAAATAATAAAAAATAAGATTCTCTCTCTCTCTCTCTCTCTCTCTCTCTCACTCTTTCTCATTTTGTAAAAGTATGTATGTATGTTCGTATGCATGAATGAAAAGAGAAAGAAATATTTCTTTTTTGTGAAAATTTTATAAATATCAAATTTAAAAAAAAAATCATAAGACCATTAAAAAATCATTAGAAGATCATAACATCATCGGTATTAATAATCACGTGAACCACCTTACAAAAAAAAAAAAAATAAAGAATCTTGCAGTCTTTTTCGGGAAAAAAATAAAAATAAAAAAATTAAAAGGAACAAAAACCTTTAGAAGTTGATTTTAAACTCGAACTCAATCTTTATCTTTCTATACACATACATACATACATACATACATACATACATACATACATACATACATACATACATACATACACATAAATACGTGCTCACGCATACCAGCTGCAATACTAAACTACTTTACTCAGTGATTGATAACTATATAACAATCTTCACGATAGTGTAAAAACCAATCTGAAAACTGTGTAATTAATTGTACGTAACGATTAAGAAATGAAAGAAAAAAGAGAAAAAAAAACGGGATAAAAGAAACTTCTTTTCTGAGAGAAAGAGAAAGAAAGAAAGAGAGAGGGAGATTGAGAGAGAAAGAAAAATTAATGAATTGTCGTAAAAGCGCGTTTAAAATTGGCGCGTTTTTTTTTTCCTCTACCAATGGATCTCCGGATATTGTTGGTCATCTTTCACAATCGTATTAACGGCTTGTCAAATAGAATTTTTACGATCGCCATGATTTTTACGATAATACTATGAGATTATTGCGAGACCTCGAATATATTCGGATGTATAAAGAGAGAAAGAGAAAGCGAGCGAGAGCGAGAGCGAGAATGAGTGAGAGAGAGAGAGAGAGAGAGAGAGAAATATGGAGGGAAAGAAAGAGAGTGATAGATAGATAGAGATAAATAGATAGAGAAATAGAGAGATAAAGGGTGGAGGTGAGGGTCGAGTGAGGTGTTGTGTACGTTCATACGTATACTATATAATATTCTTTCGCTTTCGAGTCGGGGACCGAGATTAAATAGGACCGTCGATTGATCTAAATTAGTTTTAACAGTTTCCGTGACGGTGAGTAGTAAGAGACAGAAAAAAAATAATAATAATAATAATAAAGAGAAAAAGTTTTTGATTCGTGAGTCCCCATTTAGATTGAACAATAGATTATACCTACGAAATATGTATGTATTGCTTTATATATATATATATATATATATATATATATATATAT